>NW_021167251.1:0-269040 GCF_003724135.2 Verticillium nonalfalfae | reverse complement strand
CCAACGCCTGAGCCTGTCCCCCGTCCCACCCCCCCGTCAACCCCCCCCGTCAAGCCCGAGCCCGTCCCCGTCCCACCCCCCCGTCAACCCCCCCCGTCAACCCCCACCCCGAGCCCGAGCACACCGTCACCGCCAACAAGCCCGTCCAGCCCCCCGCCACCGTTGTGCCCGTTCCCGTGCCCAGCCCCGAGACCTCGCAGGTCATTGTCAGCGGCCAGCCCTCGCTCCGCGACGCCGGCTTCCTGCCCCTGCTCATCGCGCTCGGCGCCCTGCCCGTCGGTCTCGCCGTCTTCATGTAAAGCTCTCCTGCTGCGGGAGTTTTCATGTTTCGGGAACGGACACCAAAACGATAAAGACCAACTGAAAAGAAGAAGAAAAAACAGACTTGTGTACGCGGATCTTGCGCATGCCCAAAAGGGGGGGGTGGGCTTTGGAAGCCCTCTCTTTCTGGATCCGGTGCAAACGGAGCAAAAAGGGGGACGGTTTCGTTTCGAAAAGATGTTGAATTAACTTTACTTAATATCTAATAATGGAGATTCTTCTGTTCGCTGTCGAAAAATTATCGTGTCCTCGTCACCCTGACATCAATACCGCAGAAAAACTGACATGCGAAAAAAGCGTCGTGTCTTGCCAATGTGTTTCTCGGCATTGGTGATGATCTGTTCCCCTCACGGCCCTATCCCGTGCGCGTCGTTACCCCTCATGACGTTGTGCGGCCGTCAGTGGCGGGCACGACCTCTTAATGAGAGGAGGGACCTGTTCAGCTCGTGTGTGATTGAAAAATTCACAGTACATCCTGAAAGTCCAATATTGCCCGACTTGAACGGCGAAAACAAGAAAAGATCACAATGCCGTTCGTCCAAGTGACCCAGATTCAATTCAAGGAGCTCGTCATCGACGAGGAGGTCAAGTCTGTGAGTTAGCTTATCACTCTCACATTTCGCCAGCAACAGACTGACGTGTCAGATCTGCGACGGCGCTCTCGCGCTGAAGGCCAGCTGTCTTCACCCGACTACGGGACAGCCTCTCATCAAGTCGATCACAGGGGGCATTGACCATAGCACCGAGGGTCGTCAGGTAAGAAGTCTCCTGCACAGACGCTGACCCGGGAGGTCCCTTGGATAATTGACGACAGTGACAGGGCGGCATGACGCACGTTTTTGTGACCGAGTTTGAGACGGAAGATGATCGGAGAATATACGTCAATGAAGATCAGCAGCATCGCAAGTTTTGCGAGGAACTGTCGGACATGACGGCCAAGATATCGATAGTAGATTTTGCGCCTGGCGTTTTCTGAGTTCTGCGTCTCCGGAGAGTACCCCGGTAGCATTTGGTCTGAAATAGGAGGATTGGTGATATGACAGGGAATGGTAAGTATGGAGGGGCGTGTGCGAGCCGTTGCCGCTGTTGCGCTGATGAATGACTTGGGGATTCGAGGCATCTCTCATTTGCTGTTGACGATCTGCTGACCAAACCTGACAAGCCAAAGTCAAGAATGGTATTGGAATCTGGATGATCAGAAGGCTTCAGGAGCGGGACCCCAGTCTGGGGATAGTGGGTTTGCGGGGAACTGGTCCGCCGTGTCCCGAACGATGCGACGGTGAGCCTGTAACACAGTACAACACTGGAGTATTGGGGTTCCTTCAGAGTCCCAGGGGATGAGAGTTGTGCTGGTAGTGCAGCTCAATTCCTCCATATCTTCTGGTCATTTTCCCTTCCACATCGTGCATGACGGTTCCAGTTTTGCGATCTCTCAATGGGTTTAGATCCGCGACAATTCGGCTGCGTATTGTGCTCCAATGTTTGTCTCAGCAGATAGGGCGAGTGATCAGACAATGGCAGTCTGCGATACACGTATATCTGAACCGAATGGTAGTAGGGCTGGGGAAGCCATGCGACATATGCCAAGCTTTCGTGCAGTTGAACGCAATCGTCTTCGCCTAGGCTCCGATTGACCCTGCCCTGGCCTCCCCAGCGCGCAAGTCTCTCACGTCAACATACCTGGACGCAGCACCATGAGCACCATTTGCGTGCGCGGCAGTGTTGCAATCGATTCGGAACATCATGGCCAACAGCACTGATTCTTTTGGTTCATGGGATACACGCTGGTGACTCCCGACGCTGGCTAGTGTCATTGAAACTTTGGGTAGCCTGCGCCGCCTGGAGAGCTGGACATCGTGAACCGCTAGCGGTCGGGTGAGGCAGACTGGTACCTTTGGCCGTGAACGAAGGGTTCCGTTGGTATCTCGGTGGCCAGCTCGATTTTGGATTTCGGTACGAAGACGATGCAATGGAAGACGTCTCGGATGCAGACACATTTCTCCTAAACTGTTTTGTTCTTCGTTGCCAGCGGCATGATGCTCGACAGAGCTCGTCGTGCAGGTCACACACTCCCAAAGCCAAAGCAAAGAGGCGGGGCTGAGGATGGCCCCCACCCCGATACCCACAGGCCAATCGAGTCCCTGCATCCCCCTCGGTGCAGTACGTCATTCGGCCCCCCACAGCTGGGGAATTTCAGGGGAGGGGCAATCGAGGACGAACACGAGCGAAGCGACCAGGATGGAAGGAAGGCTGGACAAACAGGGAGTCAGTCAGGCAGGCACGACGCTGTTCACAGTTACCTGCGGCAGACAGTCAAGTGGAGCGGAGGGCTTGGAGGGGCAGCAATGAACTGGGCACTGGGCAGGATGGATCAACGGGGCCCTTCCCCCCCCAAAATCCACTCGCGCGCCTCACTTCTGCTCTAGCACATCCCTTCCCACGCTATTGTGTTGCGCCGCCTGCACCTGCATCCAGCACCGTAGGTAGACACGCATGTCATCAAGGGGGTGCACAGGAGGCAGGTCCCTGAGCTTGTTCTTCTCTCGATTGTTAACTTTCTTCCCCCGTGCCTTTATTACCACCACCACTCCTCCACCACCAATCCGTCGACCTGAAGCACAATCCCTTTGCTCCTCATCACCCTCGTATCGGCGGCTGAACCGACTCTTCTTCCTCCACCAAGCTCTTCATCAGCTTGTTTGCCGCCATCACCATGGCGCAGCCTCACCCCACTCTCATCAACCTGCCTCCTCCAGGTTCAAACCCGGACACGCCCTCGGAGATGCCGTGCGTCACCCAGAATTCCTCTTCGCGAGTCCAGTGAGCTGACCGAAACTGCAACAGCGGCACGCCCACGAGCACCACCACCTCCATGTCCGCCCTCTCGACCACAGCCATCAAGGACGGCCAACGTGGGCATCTTCCCCATGGACATGCCGATCGAGGCCACACTCACAACCCTTCGACCCAGAGCCTCGAGGCCGAGCGCGCTGACCGCATCTCGCGCCTTGCCGGCCTCGAGCGGGTCTCAACCCTGCGCGCCTCGGGCCAGCAGCAGCTTGGCGGCGGTGTCAATTCTCTCTCGCCGCAGACCGCGTCCACCTCGACATACGGCTTCCCCTCGACCAACCCGAACCCGACACCAGCCTACTTCGATGCCCAGGGCCAGCCAACGGCCGCCACCAAGATGAGCACGGTCGGCACAGCCAGCGCCACAGCAAGCTATGCGGGCGGCGATGACGAGACACGCACAGCCCCGGGCGATCGCGACGAGGATCTGCAGAGTACGGATACAAATTATCGAGGTTCGGGCTCCGTCACCAGCGTTGGTGAACCCGATCACATGGAAGAGGACATAGATGGCACAGCCCGATCTGTCGGTGGCTACGAGGATCGCATGAGCGACGACGGCTCGGCAAGCCTCGTAGGCTTTGGCGAAGGCGCCAACAGTACCGTCTCCGGTCCCATCTACCACCGCCGGCCGATTCCTGGCCTGGTGAACGCGCAGAGTGGTTCCGGTGTGCAGTGGGGGCTGGAAAGGAACAATTCGGGACTCAGCGACACGCCGAGAAGCCGCGGGGATGTCATCATGGGCGGGGACACACCAACAAGTGCTGCAGCGATGCAGCAGCGGAGGGACGCCAAGTTTGCGGATGGGTTCGCTGCCGAAAGCGGCCGTGACGAAGACATGTTCGTAGATCCGAGCAACCGCACGCCAGGGTCGGCGGGGCAGTCTCCATTCACTGCGCAGCCGCCTGGAGCCCAGCAGGTGTTTCTGCCGGGGCGCATGCCGACGTCGACCGCGCGGGACGCTGTCGAACGCATGGTTGGCGCCGGCGGGCTGGATGGCAGTGAACCCAGAGGTGCAGCCCAGCCAGGGCAATTCGAGTTCGAGGAACGCAAGTAGATGCGTGGTGGCTGTCTGCATTGGCTCTTGGACCGGCGCGTGTCACGATTATGTCTTGGGTAGGGTGACTTGTGGCGCGGGATCTGTTTCTTTGGAGAGACGCGGAGATGCAGGAAGTCGCGTCGAGGACAATAGTAACGGCATGTACCTTGGTGAGACGAGGAGGTTTTGCAGACCGGTCCCGTTTAACGTCAATATGCTAACGAATTGAGAGGTGAAACAACCCTCAAGACTTGCTTCCTCGTCTGCATCTTGAAGTTGACTACGCCTTTCGTGTTGCTGGTGCATCACTGAGTATTTACGAGGATATTCTAGCGCCTACTGAAAGGGTCGCTGCCCGTTTTATTGCCTTTTCATTGTGGAACGGCAACTGCCCTTTGGGCGCATGCCTCAATCAGTCAAGATGGATTGTTCTTTACAAAAGGCCAGTACCCATCATTTTGCCTCTAAACTATTTCTCTAGTGGTTCGACCTTGCACTCGATCGACTTGAATCACCAATATCAAAGCCTTAGTAGGTAGTCAGCACGATGAAGCAACCCATGGCCAGACGCGTGAGTTTCAAGTTGAACCTTGCAGCCATGACTTGATCACAACTAACCGATCGTCGATGCAGGTGAAAAGGTCGTCATTATCCTCCATGCCCAAACAACCTACTGGCAACAAACAGCGGGTAAACCGTCGCCGAGACTCTGCCGACATCAGAGAAGCCGCCAGAAAAACACGTGAGAGACAGGCGCGCGCAGAGGATCGATCTGCCGTCACTAGCCAAGCCGTTGCTCGAACAATGCTCAAGGGTCGCAAGGTCACGCCTGCCGGCACCTGGCTGCAGAACCCCGATGACAAGGACAAGAGCTTTCTCCTCGAAAGACTGCCCATTGAGCTTCGCTACGACATTTATGATGAGGTCCTCTCCGACATGAATCCCAACATAAGCTACGTGACTGTTCGCTATGTTCAGCGACGACGATGCTGTGCCATGACTCTTGGCACCATGAGTAAGGAGTCCAAGTGGCGTTGGGGCGACGATCTCATCGAAGCCATCCCCGAGATGCGTCAGCTCGTTGAACGACACATTGGCACGCACCGACAGATCGCGCAAAGACCTCTCAGCACCGTCCGCAAGAACAGGGACCTGGCTGTGTATTGCTTTGAGCCGAGTCACACCGCTGTCGATTGGCGGCTGGTCATCAACAAGGCGGCGAGCATTCGCACGCTGGGACCCGATGTTCGCAACATTGGCATCCGCATCGACGGCAACCACGCGGGCGGACTCAAAGGTCAGAACTACTCTTCATCGCACCGCTTGTGCGGCCCTGGATTCAAATGCGACTCAATATGCCCCTCGCAGCTGGTTGACTTCATCGACAACTTTTCACACGTGAAACATGTGTACCTGCTTATCATGCTGCAGACCCACCATATGCGGGTGGGTAAGAGCAAGGCGAATGTACGCAGCCTCATCAAGTATCTTGTTGGTATGTATTGTTCCTCGACGACCTGATGGCTGGAGACGAGTTGGTGCTGGGTAACTGACCGTGACACTAGGCCCAAGCAAATCTGATGATCGTGCCAAGTTCGAAGACCGCTCGCGCGTATGGGTTGAAATCAAGGCGGAGGAGGGCAAGGCGGAACTGACCGAAGAAACGTATTCCACCTTCAGGGTCGCGCGTCAGGCCATGGGCCTGCTGTCACGCAACACCGGCATGCATCGGAGCCTACCGCTTTCGAATCGCAAGGAGATCAAAGTCCGGGTCCTGGTCACGTCGTTTTACCTCCAGTAAGCCTCAGACAGCCTTCCTACAAGGAGAGCAATTGGGGGTTCAGGAGGACATCAGCAAGCATGGTTGAGGCACAGGAGGACATATATGCATATCAGCTTTACTTGCTTACGTTGGCAGCAAAGTAGGCGGGAGCTTTTGGGGAAAGTAGATTATACAACGGCTCTCAGTAGAAGACAGGACGCAAATTCAATATCTTATGCTCACATCTGCAACAAATTTTGGACATGACTTCGTCATAAGGGTTCAAGGCCGTTAGCACTAATTTCCAGATGACAGAAATCGGTCTAGGGTGGAGACGTTCGGCACCGACATCGGAAGTCATCGCCGAACATGTCCGGCCCTCATTCCCGACGATCCTCGACACAACGCCGAGCCATCAAGGCTCTTCAAGCCAGTCAACCGCTTACTACCCCATCCAAAAGACTGCATGTTGTTTTGTATCATCCCTTCTACGTCACCATGGTTCAGTCGGCACCCAGAGACAAGGCCAGCAGGACGATGACGCAGCTTCGCGAAGGCGTGAGCGATGGGCTGGGCGCCCTCAAATTGGTATGTCTGGCCGTCTGTCTTGACGGATAAGGCCCTCGGCTGATATAGGAAGTACAGACGCTGTCGACAACGGCCCCGAAGCTGCTGGTATCGTGGCTCTATGTGCCCGTCGGCATCATGGTGATGCTGGCATTTTGTTTCGCCGTCCACGTTGGTCTGCGTGCCGCAGGCGTGTCTTTCCCTTCGTCTGTCGCTTGCCTGGTGCTTTTGTTTGCCGTGCTTTTGCTTTCTGAATTGGCTGTTGGCGCGCGAAAGACGAAATCCGTCGTCGACTTGATCGACGTGCCTGTGAGCTGCTCCCTGTGGAACGAAACTTGCTGCGGAGCTAACGGAACGCAGGCGGGCTGGTCCCTTCGCTGGATCAACGTCATGTTTACGCCGTCTTTCATCCTTTTACCCCTGAGTCCAGCCATTGGAATCATGGAAGTTCTGAAGATCATTGCTGTGTTTCGTACGTACCACATGCGTGCTTCGTTGGGATCTCACTGACCCCCTTCAGTCTTGGGCTTCCTTGCCATGATGGCCCTGGCTGCCTATCTCACGCGTGGCATCCAGCTTGTCACCGGTTCTTCAAAGCGAGCCATTGCGGAGCGTGCTGAAGAGATGGGGAACGAGACGGATGAGATCCCCTTGGCTGCAACACCTCGCGGTGAAGAATCATCGTCGGCGCCAACATCTGCACCCATTTCAGCTGTCCCGTCGTCCGTATCGTTGAACACCCTCGCCCCCTTGCCACCTTCGCGCAACGCCTCTCATGTCTTTCTCTCGGACACTCTACGCTCCGGTGGTCACCATCTGAACGAGACTTCAGCTCTCAATGTCTCTCCCTCGCTGCCGTCGCAGGTTCCCCTTCCACATCCACGGACACAGATCTGGGCCGCTTGGCTCACCCACCACAGCGACCACCTCACATACGGTGCCCTCTTTCTGTTCGCTGGCATTCCGCTGTATTATAGCTCAGTCTATGCCATGCCCCTCCAGCTCAGCGTCACGATCCTGGCTTACTTCGCCGCCCTAGCCATTCCCCTGAGCTGGCGTCAATACATCCACCCGGTCCTCGTCACAGCCCTCATCAGCGTCCTCACTCTCTGGGCGCTCGCCGGCGGCGGGTCCCTCTCCAAAGCTCTGGCCCCCTACCGAACTGGCGCCACTTACCTCCGCCTCTGGTCCGGCGACGCAACGTCCGCCCTCCCCGGCGCCGGCGACATGCTCGCCACCGTCCTCGACGCCTCCATCGTCTCTCTCGCGCTGCCCATGTACCAGTACCGCCGCGAGCTGCGCGCCCACTTTCTCGCCATCGTCCTGCCGAACCTCGTCCTCGCCGTCGCGAGCCTCTTCTGCTACCCGGTCGTCTGCTACGCCATCGGCATCGAGGCCCGGCGCGCCCTCGCCTTTGCGTCGCGAAGCCTGACCCTCGCGCTGGCGATCCCGGCAACAGAGAACCTAGGCGGCGACGTCAATGCCGTGGCGGCGCTGGCCATCTTCAGCGGCATCGCGGGCGTTCTCATCGGGGAGAGGATGTTGCGCTGGATGCGGATTCCGGAGGGTATGTCCTTCTTCTACTTCCTCTCCTCTCCTCTCTCTCTCTCTCTCTCTCGCTCGAGAACTGACTGTTACAGACGATTATGTCACGAGAGGTGTCACGCTTGGGGCCAACTCGTCGGCGATTGCCACGGCCGTGCTATTGAGGACGGACCCCCGCGCGGCGGCGCTGTCGAGCCTGAGCATGAGTTTGTTTGGCACCATGACCGTGTTGCTGACGTCCATTCCACCGATCGCCGGGGTTGTGCGGTCATTGGTGTCGCTATAGTCATGGCTGTGGTAGAAGACCGCTGGCTTCTGCAGGTTGGGCAGTAGATTCAGGTGTATGCAGAGTCGTTTTTTGGCACTGCTAGCAAATAATGTTCACGAGTCCACGCTTTTGGTCTATTCTCATGATCTGGCAAGGCCCAGCTATACCCTGCTATTCAGGGACCACCCCTTGGCGAGTCCCCTCGAGAGGGCAAGAAACAAGATGCCAATAGCAAGAGTCGCGCCGGCCCATCCCCATGCTCCGTCATAGCCAAACTCCCTTCGCAGCGCGCCGGCGATCGGAGGGCCAAATAGCAGCGCAAAAGACATGACCGTGAAGGCCATGCCGAACCTCGTGCCGATATATGTCGGATCGGGCGTCAGACGCACAAAGATGGTGGGCTGCAGGGCAAAAAAGGTGCCGACGACGAAGCCGTAAATGACCGCCAGGGTGATGAGGCCCGCCGAATTCTGGGCTGCCATGAAGCAAAAGGCCGAGAGGCAGAGGGTCGCCGTGGCCATGACGGACATGTTCATGGCGCCTACCTGGGCGGCGAAGAAGTTGGGGACGATGCGGCCAAAGATGGACGATGCGTTGAGGATGGCGAGGATGTAGGTGGCGAGACCGGCGCTCACGATGCCGTTGTCGAGGGCGAAGCTCTGGATGTACACGAACGGGGTGTAGATACCTAGCAGGACAAAGACGCAGGCTGCGAGGAAAGCCAGGTACGGCATATCGTGAGTGACGGAGCGGTCGACAAAGGCGCGGCGCTTCGTGGAGACTTTTGGCGTCTCGAGGGCCATGACGGCGATGCCCATGGTCACTAGACAGATGAGAGCTACTGTCCGAACAGCCCAGGAGAAGCCGACGGCACTCTGTAGATTCCGGAATACAACGGGCAGGATGAGACTGGTCATCTTAGCTGTTCATTCAGATCTTCATATTGAGAAAAGAAAAAGGACGACGTACCCTCCTACACCACTGCCTGATGCAGCCACGCCGTTCGCCAAGGGTAGGTTGCGGTCAAACCAGAGTGAGGGCAGAGCAACGCCGAGAACGGCAAGACAGCCCATGCCGATACCGATGACAACGCCTTGAGACAGTAGGAGCTGCCACAGCTTGGTCGAAAAGCTCTGCGCAACGGTCCCCAGCACGATGAGTAACGAACCGAGCCACAGTTGCTGGCGGGAGTAGCCCAAGTCATAGACCGGGCCGGCCACGAATCCCAGAAACACCATCAAGAAACTCTGGAGAGACCCAATAGTTGATATCTCGAAGGGGGTGTGGTAGCGGAGAAGATCCTTCTCATAAAATGCCTGGAAGCTGCCGAAACTCGAGATGAGCCCTGGAGGCGTCAGCATGAAGGCACATCATATAACGACTCTCGTCACCAAAAGTTTGGCTTGAGACATCTTTAAAAAAATCCAGAACTTACCCCAGGTATTGAAGTAGATGAAAAACGCCCCAAGCACTTGAAGCCATGCCTTCAGGCCCTTGTTTGGGCGCTGCTGCGGCTTTGGGGGTTGTTCTGCTGGCACGGCGTCATCTGGCACTCCCATTTTTGGTTCATTGTGCATCAGCACTTCTCCAGCTTGAACTCCGTCTTGTGCAGACGGCATACTCAGTTTTGACCAGCGTGGCTTCAATCCAAAGAGTACGACGCATAAGGCCTCCAGAACCCGGCGTTCCAGGTACAGACATCCACCCGTTGCGGTAGAATTCTGTCGACCATTCGGCCTTGGATTATTCCCAGTCAGGTAAGCTCATTAATGATTCCTGATTGAGCCGGGTCTCGGCACTGCAAGTTTGTAAAGAGCATGGAACACCCAAGGCGGTCGGTCGGTCTCATCACATCATCACGAAAAGTGGCAACGGAAAACGCCCAACTCGGAAGGTTGCATTGTGGAACTGGCTTCCCCCCTGGCGTGTCCTGCGACCCCGTTCAAAAGCAGCACCGCCTGTGACGCCAGTCTGCTGCCCATGGAATCCTCGATCAGAGAGATAGGCGTGCATATCATGCACACTGACATGTGTAGAGCATGTGGTGGGGGGGGGGGGGGCTAAATGGTGTCTTCAGTAGGCCAGTTGCAATACCTGGTGGTGTGAGAACCTAGTTCCATGGCAGTGAAGGATTAGGCCAGGATCTCGCTCGCACACCGAGTCAAGATGCCGAGGCTTGGCAAACCGCGCGGCAATCTCCTTACCACTAACAGCGCCACTGACATCGTTTGCCTCAACGTCGTTGCGGGTTTTCCCCACGCTTTAGTGCTGTTTCGAAATGCGCGAAGAGGTTGCGCGAGGTGCAGTAGAAGCTTACTGCTAGCACCCAGAGCTATGTGCCTCGGCCAAGGCATATTGGCTAATGCTGATGGCGGTAAGGGCCTTTCCCCACGGCGACGAGACTTGGCAGAGCTTAACTCCTCGGAACCAGAGTTAGGATCACTGTAAGCGTTTCTATACGTTCGAGCTGTTTGGCTTATGTTCAGAACCGTCAATCTAGCATAGCTCGGAGAACGCTTCGGAATGCTTCCCGATGCAAAGGGCAAGCAATCATCGGCGATTGTCACTGCGGAGGCAAAGCCCAGCGAAGAAATGGCCTAATCTTCAAACGGCCTCTAAGCCGCTTCAATTTGCCGCTTGACTCGTGCTGTCTACGTCAAGTATGAAAGATAATTCCTCCACTCCTGGTCGTTGTTCCCAACGAAACCGACGTACAAGTCGGGCCGGACAATGACCACATAGTTGTCTGTTGGGCGAACCCAGTTGGCCCAGAAAACCTCAACGCCTGGAGAAACATCGGCGTGCGCCTCAGCACCCTCTGGCCGGGGGAGAACCCTGAATGTGCGGGCGACGCCGTCGCTGATAGCCTTGTTCGCTTCCCCACCGGCCCGCGACTCGGGCCTTCCGACGTGCAGAATCAGGTGTCTGCCGTACGAGAGAAGAGAGTACAACCGCTTGGCCTCAGCGTCTAGCGTCGGCATCAGGTACAGATCAGGGCAACGGTGCCCCGCCGTCCAGATGCCAACGGAGGAGTCGTGGATAAGCTTTGAGCCGATGCCATCGTAAGATACCCCCATGCCTGAAGCATAGCACGTCAGTTTAGAGAATTACGTATCGTGCGACAACAAAACTGGAGAGGTCGGGCAGAAGAAAGCGAAGACGAGAACTTGGGCTTACCAGTGATGTAGCCGGCGTTCCTCTCAATTGCGGAGACATAGCTCTTCGCAGTCCGCACAGTCTCCCGAACCAGGGTCGCTGCGACGTCGATCACACCCTGGGCAACGACTCGTCTTTCGGAGTCATAGCTCTTTATCAGATCCTGCGCCGCCGTCTTGTTGGCCGTCTTGTTGGTGAGCACATATGCGAGTCGCCATGCGAGACCGAAGGCGTCGGCGATACCCGTGTTGAGGCCCTGTCCGCCATTGACCGAGTGGACATGAGCTGCGTCGCCAGCCAATATGACGCGGCCTTGGCCTTCCTTGGTAACAAACGTTGAGGCGATGCGCTCCTTGACTGTTGTTCGGCGTTAGCGATTTCAGACCTCAGAGGCTTGTTTCTCCTGACGTCCACGCGAGATGTCAGATCGATTCGTGTACCCACCTTCAAACGTACTGAACCACTCGGTCCAGACAAAGTCGACCCGGTGTGGCGCCATGTGTGCCCGGACCGACTCCTTCGCCCTCTCCTCGGTGATTTCTCCCTCGAGAAGGACATAGAAACGAGCCAGGTCCCGCTCCCGCGGGATCCACGCCACGCGGCTCTCCTGGTTCAGCTGAAACGTGACGATCTCCGAACAGACGGGGAAATCAGTATCGATGAACGCGTCCAGAACGGCCCACGTCATCCCAGGCTTGGTGCCGGTAAAGTTGACGCCCAGGGCCGTCCTGATGGTCGACCGTGCACCATCTGCGCCGACCACATAGCGACTGCGAATCGTTCGGCCGCCACTCGTCCCTACGACGACGTCCTCGTCACCCTCATTGATACTGGTAACGTGTTCACCGTAGAGCACGGGTGACTTCATCCGTGATGAGAGAGCCTTTTCCACCAGAGGCTGGCCGAGCATCAAGAAGTTTTTGCGATGGGTGTGCCTCAAGCTCGTCCACCAGTGGCTCTGACGAGACTTGAATTCACCATCAGCAAAGGTCGAGCTGGCTGGCAGGAGCGTTAATGAATTAATTGCTCAAGGCTCTCTTGGGAAGTGCGCAAGCTTTATCTTACTGTTACAGGTGATACCCTCGGGGAGAAGCTCGTCAAGGATACCGACGACCTCGAGGTACTGTTGCGTTCGGGCGTTGAGAGCATCAGCCCTGCCAATGGCAAGAGGTGCTGCCTTGGCATCTACGGCTGTCAGTCTTGTACTATTTCTTCCGCAGCTTCATGAGGAGATTCCAACTCACCGAGAATACACACGTTTACTCCGAGCTGCTCGCACAGATATCCTGTGAGGAGGCCTGTCGGGCCGCCGCCGACGACCACAAGATCCACGTTGATTTCGTCTCGCGAGATTGAGCCCATGATGATAGAAGTGTTGTGTTGTTTCTTGCAAGTTCACACGCGAGTAACCTCAGAGGCGTCTTTGAAAGCAAGGTCATTCAGTTTCTGACAGCCAATCTAATACGGAGATGCTATGAGCAGTATCGTGAGCCATCCATGTGGCGTCGTCGCATGAGTCGTGCTTGTGACGTTGCCCTACTTGAGATTGAGGAACCTCAACCCAGACTGGACATGACGCCGAAGTCCGCAGTGGTATCGCCAGCCCGATGTGGAGAGTTCCGGCACGCGGATTCCGCCTTGGGGGTCCCTGGGGTGGCCAGTTTGAACCCTTGGTCCATTCGTATTACACCGACGAGGGCCTAGTTCCAGGGCCAACATGATCTTCATCTTAGATCACGCATGCCAGGGAACACTGCAATGTGCCCGCCAAGGTTCATATGCACATCACTCGCACCTTGGGTTGATCCCAAACCGCAACCCACTGTAACCCTGGTGCGCTTTGGGAAGGTGTCCCGCCGCTAGATTCAGTCACGGGCGCTTCCGGTCCGGGAAGGTCTAGCGGAAATATATCGGAACGCCGAACCCAAGTACCGCGCGCGCCGATCACATTCGGAAGGTGGGACGATACCAGCCGTTCGCTGCCCATCTGGAGCTTAGTTTGTTCATGTCACCTTCGTAGATCCTCTTGCACGTCACACCTCCAGGTTCCAGGCTCAGGCTCTGGCTCTTGGTCTGTGTTGCCACTCACAGTTGGCCGCAAGGCTTGCTAACCCTATCCCTGACACTGCGTGTTTTGAGGACCCCCACAGCACCACCCTCTCGGAGGAGATGAAGGCAGATTTTCCTGTGACGGCAAGTTTGCCGGCAACTCCATTCAGGGGATGACGCTGTGGATGTCTTCGAGTTGCTGGTTGGATCCCATTGTGGCGCGGGTGACACCCACCTTTGACTCGTCTTCCTTGACAGGCTGTGAAGCCCTATGAGGCTTGTGGGCCATGTTGTGCCTAGCCGCTTTACTTCAGGTAAGCTGGGTGTCTTTGGGCTCATGGGAGGGATGTCATGCCCTCGGATTTCAAGCAGAGTAGCAACTTGTTCATATCCACTATACATATGTGACATTTTACTTACCCTTACCCGACTTGGTGCGCTGCCCCAGACCAGACAACCTGACACTTCATTTTCTATTCCCTCAATACTCATCTCCAGAGAGCTGTCTCAGAAGCTCATACAGGTCCTGTTCAGAAATCATGCCTTCCCTGGTAGAGGCCCGTCCCAGGCAGCCGTCGCCCGAACTCAAACTGCTGTCAAGTCTCGACACTGGTTTCGGCGAACAAGGCCTGGAAACTGCTGCCAAGGTCCTCGACGTTATCTGCCAGTATCGGCTGAGAAGGGCTGAGCACTCAGAGGTCCCTGATATCGAGGGTAGACTAGGCTTTTTGTCCATGGTTTATGGACATGTCAGGGCCAACTCCCCCATCCTCATGTGTCTGCCCGCCTTCCCTTTCAAGTCGCCCAACTCTCGAGACAAAGTCCTGGGCCGCCTGCCCGATAAGGCCGAGGAGTTTGCCCTCGCTCATCTCAATGGTCTCTGCGCCGCCGTCGGAGACATCTATGCGCCAGGCGCAAAGCTCACAATCGTTTCCGACGGACTGGTATATAACGGTAAAGCTCCAGTGCTCCCCTAAATCATCGCCCCAACCGCGTGGCTGACCAGTCATCCTTAGACCTGCTCAGCGTGCCGGACCGCGATGTCTGGGCCTACGGTGAGGCACTTCGTCAGATGGCCTGGGCCAAAGGGTTCGAGCACATCAGATTCTCGCGGCTCCAGGATCTCGTGCACCTGCCCAACCTGCCCAGCTCGCTGAATGAGATCACATATGTCGCAAACGCCACCAACTTCCGTCGACAGCTTCTCAACACATTCGGCCGCAGCGACTACGACCCCTCAACAGAAATTACCAAGAACGAAGACACCTGTCAAACATATAGAGGGTATATCAAGTTCCTCGAAACCGATCTTGCGCTCGTTTATCCAGTCGGCGAGGACAACGGACGTTCCAAGTCCAGCTACAAGAAGGGGATCGAGTACATCTCGAAGCAGATGCTCCAGCGCGGTGACGTGCGTCCTCCTTCCTCACAGAGTGTCGCTTCTTGGTTTAACTGACCTGGTCATGGTAGGCCTTTGCGCGTGCTGTCCGCGAAAACTATCGCGATCACTTGCGCCTCTCCATCCACCCCTCCACCGGCCGTACGAAGCTCTCCATCAACACCCTGCCAACGACAACGAGCTACACCACGCCATGGCACTGCAGCATCGCATTCAGGCTTGACGGCTCCTCGACCACTGGTCCTAGGGCCGTCTTCGACAACGACCCCGCTTACGAGCTGGTTCTGGAGGATGGCAAGCCCAGCTACTACCGCGAGCGGAGCGATCTCTTCGCATGGGATGCGGACGTCGCGTACGAGCCTCTGTACCCATCCGGTTTGATGATCCGACCCGCGGCAGGGCCCAAGACTCTGTCCATTCGCAATGTCGACGCCGCCAAGGTGCGCGCGCTATCGGAGCGCAACTCGCCCGTCATCCTGCGCGGTTTCACGGAAACGAGAAATCGTGACCTGTTCGTGGACAAGGCTCACGAGTTCGGAACGCCGCTGCCTTGGAAGTTCGGACTCGTGCTCGAAGTCAAGGACCAAGGAGCCGACTCTCGGGGCCTCAATAACGTCCTCTCAGCCGAATGGATGCCTTTCCACTTTGACGGGCTCTTCAAGACAGAGAAGAAGGTGCTCGAAGACGGCACGGAGAGAATGCTGCCCAACCCTCCAAAGTAAGTCCCAGTCATCAAGGAGATTACACTGCAAAATCTGTGAAAGACAAGAGGCTCACATGCGCATGGCCACAGGTTCCAGTTCTTCACCGCCGTCACCCCCTCGCCAAAAGACACAGGCTTCACCCTCTTCACACCCTCGCGCCTCGTCTTTCAGAATCTGCCCACCTGGCTGCCGCTTGCGCGCCTCTCGCAGCTGACCTGGCGCGTCTCAACCTCATCCTTCAACGCCACAACCATGACGGGCCTGCCACTCGTCGTCCCCCACTCGACGACGGGCGAGCCCTGCTTCCGCTACCACGAGCCCTGGCCCCAGAGCAAGACGACGTTTGACGCCACCGACGTTGCCATCGAGGGCGTCTCAGCCGAGGAGAGTGCCGAGATCTGCGCCGTCCTCGACGCGCTGTTGCACGACAGGCGGAACACGCTCTGGCACTCGTGGGAGAACGGCGACCTGCTCGTAAGCGATAACATGCTGGCCATGCACACGCGGAGCGACTTCAAGTCGGGCGCGCCGCGGGAGCTTTGGAGGATCCATTTCGATTAGGCGTCGTGCATTGTGCCGAGGGCTCTGTTTGATTTGTTTGATTTCGATTCTCTCGTCAATGTCATTAGCAGCAGGGGCGTTTTGCATGAGCGAATGGACTTCGTGAGGTCGGCTGACTGCGCCTTCTAGATCATATAGCAAGGAGACGTCACTTCGCTGAAATCATACGCGTAACGCTATTGTTGTGAGAGGGAACATGCGTGAGAGATCTGGCCGTCAGCGTAAAGACTGGCCCGAAGAAGCAGATTAGGAGTCAGAGCCTAGAGCACGCCGAGTGCGGGCTTGGCACTCTGATGCAGTATATAAGATACCTATCCTATCCATGTTCACGATTGACAAAGAAAACACCGGGTGTTGCTTCGTCCGTCAACAAGATGGTAAGGAAGACGGAGCCGTGGTCGAACATTCCGATGCTGCGCTAACCGAGTTAATCCACTCGCAAAGATATTCGTCTAAGCGAGACTATCCTCTCGTTTAGCGACACCCCGGTCAATGCACTTCTTCATCTCCCACAGTTGAATTTTCTGCGCCTGATCCAACCTCTCGCTCCTCTCACCTCCTCATCCACACCCGACCATTCGTTGTCAATAGCGTCTACATCTCAGGGCGTAACCCCCAGGAGCAGGACGATGTCGTGAAGCTCGTTGAATGGCTCGTGCAACATCTGCCCCCAGCCCAACTCCTTAATGCAGAGCGGACGCTGGGACTGTGAGCTTCCCGCAGCTTCCAATCTGAAGCGAACCGGCCAAGCGGCCGACCCCCGGACTAGAATTGCGCCGTTCGACACTTTCTTCCATGTCGTCTGGCTCTCATAAAATCCGGAGACGAACCGATACGCACCATATTTCTTTAGATCATCTGCTCGATGCCATACGCGATTGATCCTATACGAGTGGTGTACATGCCTTGACGCGCGTTGTAGGAGCACAGCTGACAATGTCGTGATCACCTCGATGTGTCGTGCTGGTGTTACCTTGCAGTGCAAGCACTTGCCTCGATGCCTGTCGCTTGTTATCTTCTCCTCGGGCTCGATGCCATCAAAAGTGATAACGTAGAGCTCTGGAAATCCACATCACGAAAAGTTGGTCCATTCAACATGATGCAATCACACAGTTAAACAAAAGATTGCGCAGTGGAGGAGAATGACTCAATAAGTCTATCTGCTCAGAGAACCGCGCTCGCCAGTCGCAGCCGCTGTACACATCACCCAGTGCACCATGCCAGCCCAACCAGCCCAAAAGCCGTTCATCTAGCGATCTCACCCCAACTTTTTGTTTGTTTTTCCGAAGTAATGTGTTGTGTGGTCGTGTGCCGTTGTGGGTATCATTTGCGCAAAGTCGAAGCCACTCCGTCCGCACCATCCCGAATGCCGCCAACGGGGTATGGCCCAATGTCGTAGTAATGATACCGCAGTATCGCCACAGGACGCACCCTGCTTGCCGAGCCCGTGCCAGAGAGTCGTCTGTTGGCAAAACTCATCAATGCAGTATCGATGATGCCACGAGCACCGCCTCCGACCCTTGAGCTCCCATGCTTGGGCGACTACCTGTGTGCCAGTCATCATCCGTCCACCTCGCTACATGGCAAAGCCAAGTCCAGCTCCATCCATCCCCGTGAGATTCTGCCACAAAATCAGAGCCAAGGCCAGCCAAGGGTGGCCTTCTCGATCATATCTCACTCAACCTCCTCCAAAATCTCCATCGCCGCTGGGAGAAAACCATTCCCCCCGTGCAGTCAAAACAATGCCAGATCTTGACCGAGAACGCCGAGCTGAGTCTGTCAGCCCCTTCCTTTGAAAACGCCTTTGAGCATGATCATGAGAATGACCAAGAAGCTTCTACCACGACCGGGTAGAGAGCTCCGCCCATAAACCCATGCCGATGCCGTCCCATGCCATCCAGTCGTGACAAGATCGTGTCAGGTGAAGTGTGCAGCGTGGTGAACAGTCAAGAGTGCAATACCCTTGCCGAACAGCCCGCGCTACCCCTCCCGTTGCGCTACGCTCGCAGACGCACAGCCAGCGCCCCATTCCCATCTCTGTCCCCGACGACCGCCCATTATCCGAAATTTCATCCTGTCCGCAGTGGACATAAAAGTCGAAGTTGCCGAGCCGTAATCGACAACCGAGTTGGTGTAAGCCGTCATGTATATGTGAAGGTGCCTTTCCATGGCAGCGCGCCTCGGTGGTGCTGGAGCCTGCCGACCCAACCAGTCGCGTTGAGACCCCAGCCGTCAAGGAATGGCCCTCAAGGACCAGCCATCAGCTAGTGGGAACAAAAATATGTACAATCCAACAATAAATGCAATCGTGTAGGCCTCATCAACCTCCTCCCCAAACGCCGTAAAATGACAGGTGTCAAGGCGACACTAGGCCTGCTGGGGCAGCTGGCCCTGGCCGCCGGCGCCACCTCCGCGACCGCGGTAGCCACCACGTCCACGGTTCTGGCCCTGGTAGCCACCGCGGCCACGACCCCTGCCACGCCCCTGGTAGCCATTCTGCTGGCCGTTGGGGTTCTGCTGCTGCTGCCAGTTACCCTGGGCAGGGCCAGCGAAACCGGACTGCTGCTGCTGCTGCGGCGGCTGGGGCTGAAGCTGCTGCTGCTGTTGGGGCTGCTGGCCAGGTGCTTGCGCCTGCGCGGGAGCCTGCTGAGCCTGGCCGGTCCTGAAATTGGAGACGGGACGGGGAATAGACTCGGGGTTCTCGTAAACATACAGGGCCTTGTCGATGCTGGCAGGAATCGGCTGAATTTCCGTGCCGAGGTCCTTCTCAATGTTGTACAGGTTGAAGCGGTCTTCCCAGTTGATCAGGTTGATGGCGAGACCAAGGTGACCGTAACGACCAGATCGACCGATGCGGTGCAGATACGTCTCAGCATTCTTGGGGAAGTCAAAGTTGATGACGACGTTGACAGCCTGAATGTCGATACCGCGAGTGAGGAGATCCGAGCACACGAGGTTGCGGCACACGCCGTTGCGGAAATCGTGGAAAACGCGGTTGCGAGCCTGCTGCGCCATCTTGGCGTGAGAGTAGAAGCATGAGTAGCCCAGCTCGGTGATCTTCTTCGCCAGCAGTTCGACACGGTTTGTTGAGTTGCAGAAGATGATAGACTGGTTGATTTGCAGCTTGGAAAACAGCGTGTTGAGGCAGTGAACCTTTTGCTTCTCCTCGACAAAGGCATAGTATTGGGTGATACCACGGAGAGTGAGTTCGTCCATGAGGTTGATTTCGTAAGGGTTGGCCATGTTCTTGTCAGAGAAGTCCTTGACCGACAAGGGGAAAGTCGCGGAGAAGAGCATGACCTGGCGATCCTTGGGATGGAACTGCAACAGCTGCTCAATGACGGGAGTGAACTCAATGGACAGGAGCTTGTCTGCCTCGTCCATGATGAACATGGGACACTCGCTCAAGTCGGCGACGGTCTTGCCTGCGAGATCGAGAATACGGCCAGGGGTTCCGACAACGATATGCACGGGGTCCTGCAGACGGATAATGTCGTCGCGAAGGCCAGTGCCACCAGTGGTAACCATGACGTTGATGCCGAGGTGCTTGCCGAGCGTCTTGCAAACCTGAGATGTTTGCATGGCGAGCTCGCGTGTGGGGACGAGGATGAGGCACTGGATTTTGGAGACTTTGGGGTTGATCTTTTCGAGGGCAGGGATGACGAAGGCGGCGGTCTTGCCGGTACCGTTCTTGGCGCGGGCTAGGACATCGCGACCGGTCAGGGCGACAGGGATGGCTTCTTCTTGGATGGGCGAGGGCTTCTCGAAACCGGCCTCGAAGATTCCCATCAGCAGATCCCTCTTCAGTTGGAAGTTCTCGAATTCCAGACCTTTCGTGTTTGTGACATCCTGAAAGTGTAAGAGCACCGCTTTCCCATCAGCTAGTCCTGGCACCTACCTCAGTTTGTTGCCTGTTGTCTTTCGCTGGCAGCTTGAGGTTCTTCTTCCAGTCTTCAGACGCGGCGTCGCTGGCCAAGACTGTCAGCACGGGACGGAGCCGAGTTCACAACGGGAGTGGCAAGCTTACTTCAGGGAGGTCCCCTTCAACTGGTCTGCGAGTGCGTCTGACATTTTGGTCCGGTGTTTGTATGTGATATGTTGTGGGAGTCGAGAGGGAGGAAGTCGTTTAGGATTTGGTCTTGTGCGTGGGGGGGCGGGAAGGCTGTGGCCCGCTAACAATCACGAGGAGAGGTCGGCTTGGCGCAGAATGAGGCCGCCAGTGAAGTTTTTGTTGGTTGTTGAAGCTCTGGGGAGAGACTCGAAATTGAGCGGACGTCGAAGACGTTTGTTGCGTGGTATCGGGCGGGTGTAGGGCGGCACCGTCGAGAGGGAGGTGACCAGGGCGGGCGGTAGGCAGGAGATCACAAGGGAACCAAAGGGCAGGATGATGCAAGTCTCGGATGCAGAGAGCTAATTGAACTTCAGCCGCGAATTGTGACGTGTCAGACGATTCGTTGTTTTTACGGTTGATAAGGAGTCGATCTGTGTCTGCTCACTAGTAGGTGGGGTGAGGATTGTCGCGGCGTGTGTGGTGATCGTGGAGAGGTGATGTAGTAGAACGGGTTCTGATGGTTGTAGGGGATCAGGTTTGACGTTCGCACCGGGCTTTTCGTCGCTGTCCAGCGGGTCCTCCAATGGTTTGGGCCAGGGAGCTTCGGGTGCGTTGGGTCACGTGATGTTAAAAGGGAGGAATGCAGTGGAAGCGGGGCAAGGGCCTTGCGTCTTCACGAGGGTTACCAGGTAAGACCTTCTACGTGGTGTGTGCATGTGTCTTCGCACAAGGCTTGGCAAAGCCCTGGAGCACGACAGTACCTAGGCAAGGATGTTGGAACGAGGGCTGGGAGCAAAGTTCAATGCCTTCAGCCAACAACGTGTGCTTTGCATACCTAGGTACATCTTGGTGGACCTGTTCGCCTGCCGCCTCTCAGCTGGTATACAAAAAGCAATCTTCGCCTCAGCTAAGGTACCTACGTTAGGTACCTAAAGTACCAGGTCAGGTAGGTCAAACAAGCAGAGAATTGATCGACAACCCATTGGACGTTCTTTCTACTATGAATAAAGCACCCCGACGCCTTGACCAGCCTGATTGAATGGACGAACTGATTATGCGAGAAAGTGTAATGGACTGAGTATACCCAGTAAAGTTGTTGCACCATCAGATCGGCCAATCGCTGCCGTCTTCGGAGGTCGGGGCGGGGTTGAGCAAGAATGCGTATGTTCGAGTTGGGCGCTAGTTACTGCCAGTGTTCCATTTGGTACCTCGCCGGGTACCTAGTGCCTGGTAGGTGCTACCCTGCCTTCGGCAGCGACCGCAAGTGTCGCGCGACCATCGTCACTCCGCCCATGTAGCCATCACCGTCCCAATCCAAATCAGACCATCGAGACTTGCACCCCTTCATCAACTCGCGAACCACACAATATGCCCGCCAGCCATCGAGTCTGGTCATGAGCTTTCACCCTCCCGCGTCATGGCCTCAAACCTCGCCTCGAAGACCCTTTACTCCAGCTGCTTGCTCCTTTCGAACCCCACCACATCTATAACGTCATCATGTAAATGGCACACCTCGACCAGAGGCACCGGCTCTCAGCAACCATCCAGCCCGCTTGCCAGCCAACGATCCTATGCTACAGCACATGACAGCCGCGCCGCTCACCATCGTTGGCCCTCGCACTCGAACCCAACCCCCTACGACATCTTCGCCATCGACAAGGCAACCCCCTACACCAAAGCACGGTTCTACGAGCTCGTCAAGCTCTACCACCCCGACACCCATCCCCGAGAAGGAGGGCATGCCGCGCTCCGGGGCCTCACCGGCCTCCCCGCCGCCGTCCGCCTCGAGCGGTACCGCCTCATCGTTCTCGCCAACACGATCCTCAGCGACCCCGAGAAGCGCCAGGCCTACGACGCCCACGGCGCCGGCTGGGCCCTCGACCGCCGCCCCGCCCACGAGAGGGCCCGCGCCGCCGACCGCCACTGGCGCACGAAACCCGGCAACGCCGCCAACAATGCCACGTGGGAGGACTGGGAGCGGTGGCACGCTGCACGCGATGGAAACGCCATGCCGCAGCAGCCCGTCTTCATGTCCAACACGCACTTTGTCGCCCTCATCCTGGCTGTCATTGCCATTGGCAGCGCCATGCAGGCGTCGAGGGCCGGCGAGAGTGCGGCTCACGTTGTCGAGCAGCGCGGGCTCCAGGAGCTCGCCATCAACGAGGCCCTGCGGCGGCAGGGCCGGGAGACGGCGGGCAAGGGGAGGGAGGAGAGGATCGAAAAGTTCCTGCGGGAGCGTGACGGCTGGGCATTTGACGTAGCGGCTGCGAACCACGGGGCCATTACGCCCAGGAAGGAGTGTCACGATTAGCACTTTGTATACATGGATCAGGTTCTGGGGGAAACACAGGCGTTCGGTTGACTATTAGGTACAGACTGTACATGGAAAGGTGATTACATAGGTAGTTGAGTCAGGCGTCATCTTACAGTGAACTTTCTTCCTTCTAAACAAGTTCAAAGAAGTTCCTCGACTTTAGCCCGCATGAATTTCTCCGCATTTGACGGATCGATCCTTTCGGTGGCCCCTAGGCGAAGCATCTTGCCCACGAGATACATCAGCTTACCCTGCGGGAAGACCTTCTTTTCTCTGAATTCGCGCAAGACCTTATCCTCTCCTTCGACCGCCAATGCGGCCAGCTCTTGATACTCTTCGGTTGAGAGCTCATGGAACCACAGGTCATGAGCATCAATGGCGGCGGTGATGTTCTCTGCATCGGCGAGATTCCCTTGATGCAATGCCGTGAGAAGTTCTTTGGCAACCTTGCCGGTGATCTTCTTCTGTTGCAGGTGGAAGAGAAGTTCTGCGAGAGACTCCACTGGAACGCGTTCACATTGTCCGTCAGGACTGACCTCGAATGGCGTGCTTTCATTGTCGGAAACATCGTCCACAAGACGCCCAAAT
Organism: Verticillium nonalfalfae; assembly: GCF_003724135.2. NCBI lineage: Eukaryota > Fungi > Ascomycota > Sordariomycetes > Glomerellales > Plectosphaerellaceae > Verticillium > Verticillium nonalfalfae. Next base: position 245,866 of record NW_021167251.1, on the reverse strand, counting down.
TCGTGGAGGATCCAGTTGGCTGCCAGAGGAGCATACGCTCTGACATCTAGTCCACCCTCTGTGCCCTGCTGCAACCGAGCTCCGAAACTTTCGACGACATTATAAAAGTACTCGATCCGGCCGCCATTATCGAGAGATAGGAGGGAAAGTGCATCCTTCGCCGTGAGGCCGTAAACGTCGGCGAGTTCGGATAGCTCATGATCCGGCAAATAAGCAACTGACTTTCTGATGTGATCAACCAGATCATCTGCAATTATTAGAGGGCCCAGGTCTGGATCCGGCATGTAGCGATAGTCCACCTCGCCCTCCTTGCCGCGCAACCGGCGGGTCTGCTTCGTTCCCAGGGTCCAGCCCCGTGTCTCGCCTGCGATGGTCCCGCCAGCCTCAAGCTCCTGGATCTGACGATCTCGCTCGGCGATGATGGCGTCCTCAACAGCCTTGATGGTGCTCAAGTTTTTGATTTCAGTGCGGGTTCCAAGTGGCGCAGATGCGTCGCTTGTTCTCCTGACAGAAACATTGACGTCAGCTCGCAGGCCACCCGTCTCCATACCGGACACACAGGCATCAACGGCGTTGAGCAGAGTTTGCACCTTGCGAACGAAAACGGCAGCTGTGCGAGGGTGATGAAGCTCCGGCTTCGTTATAATTTCAATCAAGGGCACTCCTACACGGTTGAAATCGAGCCAATGTGTGTCACCAGGTTGCGCCAGAGTCTTGGCGGTGTCTTGCTCCATCTGGACCTGCTGGATACCGATCGTGACGCTCTCTCCATCTTCAGGGGCGATGCCATCGCGGGCGAAGAGCGTGATGTGTCCATTTCTGGCGAAGGGCTCGTAGTATTGTGTAATCTGGTAGCCAGACGGCTGATCCCACCAGAAGTAGTGTTTCCTGTCGAACCGACTGATAGGCTGTATGTCGCAGTTCAGCGCGAGGGCAGCCCGTAACGCTGGGATCAGAGTCTCCTTCTGTAAGAGGGGCTGGCTGCCAGGCATTGACAGATCAAAAAGTGCGACGTGCGAGTTCGGGGCGTCATTGAAGGAGGTGGCGGCTGGCGAAAAGAGTTTCCGAGCCGTGTTAAGTTGCGCATGAATTTCAATGCCGACGGTCAGCTCCCAGCCATCAACCGTCTGATTGGAGCCCTTCCGGTTGTCTTTCTTGGCATTCCTCTTCAATTGTTTCGCTTCGTCTTTGAGCTTCTTCCGCAACGGAACAGATGGTGCGAGCTGGGTGGGCGTAGCCGTGGTTGTTACAGTGTGTGCGTGTCTGGCCTGTGTTGGCTGGTGTCGGTCATGTGGCAGTAGAGGATGGCGACCCAGTTGCTTGGCTCTGCTTTTGGACACCGACGACGCCACGCAGCCTCTCTGGCATATCTGGCCTTGGAGCAGGTATCGCCCGAGTTCACGCGTTGGTATACGCGACATGGTGGGGGGGGGTTGCCCTGAGCAGCTTGGGCGACAATGTCACTCGATAAAGCAGGGCGTACACCAGCCGGATCTCGATGTCTCGGACGCCAGGTGGACAGCAGGAGACGAGCAAAACGTCAAGCAGGTATGTGACACACACTCAGCGTGGGATGTATGTGGCCTCACAGCATTGGCCCCGGATCGCAGCGGTAATGATTGGGTGGTCGTCGGAAGTGCTGCTTCGGGTTGCAGATTCGGGCGGACGGGTCGTCGGGATTGGGCGGACGCTACACCTAAGGCCGCCCTGAGTGGGGTGCCAGGCCTTCGACTCGACGGTTGAAAGGGGTTCACGGGGCTCGGCCTCGTCTTTATATGGTGAAATGAAGCTAAGGTTGAGCCTCCCAGAGCCAGGTTGAGGTAGCTCGAGATTGTCCGTTGAGCTAAAAGGCTCTGTTGAAGGAACGCGGGAGCATCCGAGGGCCAACGCGACGGCAGCTGGTGGAAGTTGGGCTGACATAAGCCCACCGAAATAGCACCATGGCGCCTAAGATCCCCCGGACCCACCCAAGCTGCACCATGACGCTGTATTGGATCAGACCAAACGCCCCGTGGTGCTCAGTGCGACTGCTGCGTGTTCTAAGCTCGCCTTGTTCGTTGAGAGCACCCAGTCATAGAGGCCCGGCAGCTGGAAATGGCCCCTGACTTCCGCCCCCCTTGTTGGCCCCCTTGTGTTGTCCTCCTGACACCAACACCTCCTGCTGTCTTCTGAAACATCTGCTCCGGGGGCGCCCTCCTTGCGTACCGGTACCTAAAAAGGTAGCATTCCTTACCTATCAGGATGTACCAGGAAGGGTAGTGCGTAGACGAGAAGGTGCAAAGGGGTACGCAAGGCAGGACGCACTCGACGCGAGGAGCAATGGCGCGGCTGACCGCAGATGGCTTTTAATGCGTTGCTTGTCCCCCCCTCCATTCGCAAGATCACCCCTCAGTCTTTCAATCCTCTTGTTCTTCAGATCTGCTTCTATCTGACATGATTACCCACGAGATAGGTTCCCGGGCTGCTGTCATGAAGCGCTGATTCCACCTTCTTCGACTTTTGTCGCCTATCTGTATCATCACTCGAATTCCGCATCGTCACATCAAACAACCTTGCCCTGGCTCTACCTTTGTATTCCAATCTGTACTCTGCCCTCCCTCTGTCTCCTCAATAGATTCTTCGTTGAGGACGACCCACATGATCCGTATCGAGTCCTTGCACCATCAACGTTCCTGAAAGCAGCCCGCGTCGAGGTTCACTCTCGAGAAGTGTCGTCCGATCCATCCATCAAGTAACGCACAAACCCTTCAACTCATGCCCATACATTGAGTCGAGATATCACCCCAATACCGCCAGCCATTTGTGGAAGCCTGCCCCGGGACGGCCAATCTCAGCAGTCAAGAACAACCTGACCACATGATGAACCAGTCCGCTGGTGTCATTGAACACCCTCCGTCCTCGGCGTCTACCAGTGACACCCAGCCTCAAGACCCAGTCGCTGAACTCCAGACGTCGAATGCCACACTCGTGGCTCAGGCTCCACGACGTCGGTCACGGACCGCCCCAGTACGCAGGACTGCTTCTGTTCCGGCGGCCGGAGACCCCGCTTCCTCTCGTATCAGATCGCCGGACCATTCGCTCTCTTCGTCCATGTCAACATCAAATAAGCCTGCTCAAGACGCCAAACTACATGCTCCAGCTCCAAGACCCCCTTCTCCTTCCACGTCTACTCTCACAGCCTTCACAGCCAAAACGAGCGGCTCCGGGAGCTCCAGCGGCAGCGCCTCTACTATCACCCAAATACCGGCCAGCAATCGCCGCAACAGTGACAGAGATCGCGATACGCACAAGCAGAAGATCCGTCCTCGCGACAAGCAAGCCAGCCATCCCCCCGAAATCCATCAGCGGCCCGATGTCATGAGCTTCCTCCAGCCTGGCTCACCTCTTGGTACAAGGCAGCCAGTCCAACCAACGCATGGAGATATGCCATCGTGGCAGTTGGCGGATTTCCCAAGTCGTGCTTCCCCGACAAGGAGCACCACTTCATCTGGTGCGCCGAGCATCCATAGCGACGTGTTCTCAGAGCCAGGCCGCGGCCATGAGACCGACGGGACTCTCAGCAGCCCGGACCGAAGCGTCAACGAGGATTGGCCCAAGCCTATGATGGTGCCAGCGGGCGGGACTTCAACAGCCTCAAGTTATCATCAACGTCATCAACAACCGTCCATGTGGGATGCTGGCCCGATGATGCCCCCGGCACATATTAACCAGATCCACGATGGCCCTCCTAACGGCATGCAGTCACAACCACAGTATCTACCCTCTTCATTCGATTTCATGCAGCACGGGCGACCTGAGCACATGCCTATGAGTGGCTACGAGCTATTAGCCACGAACTTGTCGTCAAATAGTATGGGTGGGCCTGTGATCAAGCCCATGTATCGACGGTTCGAGTTTTTGAACCATAGGCTCTTGCTGCACTTGCAGGATGAGCTTGCTGAGCTCGAGGAGCAACTACGTCATTTGGATGCTGCCGATACACAATCTCGTCAATATCATCAGGGCGTCCTCCCCGCATCAAGGCGCCAGGAATCTACCTCGTCAAAAGATCTTCACTGGTGGAAGATGGACCTCCTCGGCAAGATTGGGTTCAAGCTCGAACTTTATAGTAGGTCGTGAGCCAAGCTATTTCATTGACGGCATCTAACCGGAACAGATAAGACCCTCGTCTCGTTCAAGGAATCCCAAAACCTCAGCGCTCCTGCCCCTGTGGACATAGACCGATATCGCGACTACCTCAACAGTCGCCAACCTATAGTTGAACCGGAAGCCAGGTTTCTCGATCCGGAAGATGACCTCGTGTCGCTCGCCAGGCCTCATAGTACTTATCAGGCACCCGAGTCCTTGTCGGATGACCTCAAAACTCCTATGCCCCGGACTATGGTCTTCCCGCCGACGCCAAACAGTCCGTTGTCTGACCTGGACAGTTGTCGTTCCACCAGAGTCGCTTATGCTCATGATGGAAGTCATCGAACCCCAGCTTCCTCAATGCCACAGATCCTTATCGCTATATCTGCCGCGTTCCTGCTGCCTACTTTGTGTTTTATTGTGATACCGGGCTACATTGGACGCATGGCTGTCGTCATGATTGTTGCTGGCGGCCTGTTGGCCGCTCTGCTACAGGCCGGTGTTTTGCGAATGGGGGCCAACGGGCTTGTTGGATTGGGCGGCACTCAGGATTGTATCCTATGCGTAGGCGTCTATGGAGCCGTCATGGCTGTGGTTGCTGGGATACTCTGAGAGTCATCAGCTATCTAGCCCCGTTTCTTTATTCCTTTTGTGTATGGTTGACGCAGGAAGCAATCGTCAGCTGGCTGGTACTGGGAGGCTTTTGGTTTAAGCTCTCTTAGAGTTCTCGGCTGTCTCGGACATGGCAATGGTTCATGGGGATCGGATGCTGGTCGGAGAAATAGGTTGAGATTGTGATACCCCTTCTTGTCGGAATTTGTTTTGCGCAATCTGTTGTCGCGTCGTGGCGACAGCTGGACTTTGAAGAATACCAGGCCCGGCTCGGCCAGTGTCTTCTGGCTTTTTTTTGGAGTTAAAAGTTAATTTTCCAAACGATGTGAAAAACGATGTGGAAAATAACGAGTACTTTGCTGGACTATGGTTTGAAGCTTGAGTTTTCGACTCGTGATGTCGTTTCCGTGTGCCTCAAGCTTCCGGAATAATCCCGTGATCTCAAGAACACAAGCATATGATTACGCATCTAGCTAACCCCAGCTTGTTCATGACCAGAGCTGGCCATGAAGATCTAGCTGACGAAGAGTCTTCGTCATCCGAGGCTTCCTGGGTGCTTGTTGTGGCGTCAGAAGGCGTATATCAGACTGCACCGCAGCAGGAACGACCAGGTCTTTACCTCATCAGGTCTTGTTTCAGATGCCAAGATTTCAACCCAACCCTCATGACCTTGACGCAACAAGCAAATACAATGACGGAAAGGTGCCCACCGAGTCACGTCAAGCCGTATAGAGTTCTCTGGTCCGACATCATAGCGATCCTTTCAAGTGATCCACCGTCCCCCAGTGAGCTCACGTCAAGCCAAGTCAGGGCAACACTACATCAAGCCCCGAGGTCGGGTCGCGTCACGAGGCGCACGAAATAACAAGTCATGGGGAGGCAATTCTGCTCAATTCCTTCGTTTCCCGTCCAGACAAGCACTTCTCGCAAGAAGAACTATGGGAAAGAACCTATTGTACAAGTGTCAAGATGGCTAAAAAGCCATCAAGCATCCATGAGCCTTGCCAAGGTCCCAACTCAGACCGATCCAACCCGTTATTTCCACCCAAGGGATCCACAAGCCATGTGAAAGCGAGGATGAAGATCTCATCAGTCGATCAGAAGAGGGTTGAGAAGATGAGACCGGCCACGAAGAGGCAGCCGAGAGAGATGTGAGTGGCAGAAACGCCGCTCTGGACGACATCCTCGGTTGGGATGGCGGTGGTAGGAACAACCACGATCGAGGGGGTCTCCTCAGAAGTGGTGATCACCTCGGTGGAAGTGATGACCTCTTCGATGGGAGTGACCTCAGTGACGGGAGTATAGACGATGATCTCCTCGGTGGTGATGGTTGGAAGAGTAATGGTCTCGCAGGAAAGGGTGGTCAGGATGATCGGAACGCAGACACTGGAGTAGACAGCTGTTTTGAAGAGATTGTTAGCGATGAAGATTGCGAAGATGGGGGAGGAGGGCAACTTACCATCGACAGCGATGGGGCCAGTGGCAACCTGAGTTCCACCACCAATGGTGGTGAGTTCAAGACCATGGAAGTCTTGGAGGTATTAGAGACTGACAAGTTGAGGTGGAGTGAAGAGACTTACTGATCTTATCCTCATGAGCCATCGAGGCAATGGAGGTGGCAAAGACAGTCATCTTGATGATGGAAGACATCTTTGATGGATGAGAGGTGCTGGAAGGAGGAAGAGGTCAGGATCAAACAGGGGGAGACCAACCTGATGAACAAAGAACGGATAGATTGTGAAGAACACTTGATGACTTACAGTGAAGTGAGTTTTGTTGATGGTCTGGAAGAAAGAAGGCTTTGCTGAGAGCGAGCTTGAGGCTTGAAGAACGTTGCGTGTGATGGAGGAAAGAAAGAAGATCGAGAGAAGAGGCAGAAAGAGGGTGCCCTTTATAGTTTTCTCACGTTGGCCGCTCACAGCACAATCAGCCGTAGCCTAAACCCGCATTCGCACTGTTCTGCCACCAAAATCCGCCCTGATTTAGGCTGCGATACCAAAAGGGGTACAGTGCGGCCCCACACTCGCACATGAAGCTATCGTGTGAGTGGCCACGACTTTCGAGTTGCAACAAAGCCCAAAGCCAGGGACGCAGTGAATTCGTGTGGCATTTTGGACTCTCAAAATTTCTGGGGGGCTTTGACAAGCAGAGTTTTCAGACTTGACCGAGTACACACCAACAAAGAACCCGCAGAACCCACCCAGCTATTGGAATTGAACATGAGAGAAAGCCAGGAGGTCATCTCCGTCTGATACAACTTCTCGTATTTCTGGCCATGTTCTGGGATCCGTCACCTGCTGCAGTCTGTGAGAACCTCAAGCAAGGCCCGAAGGAAACCCGGCATTCCGAGTTCTCCTCAATCAGCCATGACCAGCATCTGAAGAGCTACACTTTGCGCCAAACACCACGCCGTATCAACAACATCAAAGCTAGTTTCAATTGTCTCCTCTCTCCCGGTAGGTTGACCATCCCTTGAAGCTACGATGGGAATTGGAAGAGCTGCCAGGCTATTGCCCTACATTTTGGAGTGTTTTTGGGACCGTCTAACACGAGCTGTAGGGTCCCATAGGGTTCAAGCAGGATTCAAGCGCCCATTTTTCCTATTAGTGAGGAAATCGATACTGAGACCTCCAATAAAACTCACTCATCATTCCGATTGCAAGAGAATACTTGCAAGCCCTGACTTGCGGTCCTCTCACAACGACTCCGTCGACGAAGAGGATTCAACTCCAGAATAAGGGCAGGGTTTCCGATCACGCCTCCCATGGCATGATCTCAAATACATCTCCTTCATATAAATTGTCAGCCGCTGTTGAACCAGGTGTCGGGAAACGTCTCGCTATGCTTCTCCAGACCACGGATCGTGGTAGCATCTTCGCTGAATATTACTGTTCATGGGAAAGGGGGGGGGTTATCTAGTCAGATGGACCGCCTCTGTGCTGGAATACATAAACTTTTACGATTACCGTGACAGAGCAGCCTCAGATTCTGACTGCCATCGCATCCTACCATGCGCTTGTATTGTGCCATATGTCTCGGTCGTGCTAGAAGCTCTTGATACTGGAGTAACTTCTCGCCCACATCGAGCCCGCCGTCATTACTTTGGATGGTAAGTCATGAGCTTTCATGGCCAATGTCGACAACTTCTCGGGGGGTCAACCTTGCCACTCTTCGAAACCTGACCACAGACCTGACGTATCCGAAATGCGTCTCTAAGCCAGAGCTCATCTGCATGCTAGCCGCTCTATAAGGTCTTATCAGCACAGTTCCGAATCGAACCTAGCTATTTCGCGCCCTGACGCCGGTCTAGCCGCGGGATTAATCGTTTGCTCAGTATGAGGACATTGCGACGATGGCGAGCTTTTGAAGTGGGCATCTTGGTGCCAATCGTGTGGCTTCTTCTGGATGGATCGCAACTGCATCTTCACCAGCCCTCTCGATCTGAGACATGGGGATCTGGTCTGTGTTGACCTGCTGGCCACGCACATGCAGGCATCGTCGTCGGCTGCATGGCCGCAGGCGTGTGGTCACAGCCACGTGGTTGACACACCAGGGGGGGGTTGGTGGTCGGAGGCGAACTCAACTGTAGGAAAATGGGCACCGACCATTCCGGCCAGACAAGTATGCTCCTCGTTGATCGTCGAAGAGCAGTTCATCAACGATCCTCGGGTTGGAGGGGTCAATTGCACCATGTGGGACAAAGCTGCAGGGTCCCGAGTAGAGTATAACCGTTGGTCGAATGACAAGTGCATCTTTGATTAATTGCACCTTCTTGGCTTGCAATGACAGAACCCCAATTACGGGTCAATCGCCCTGGATGAGCTTAGTCCGGCACTTGCCTACAGCACGCGAGCATGACGAACTCCCGCCACTCGGTCATTCGGCTTGGACTACACCGACGCAACGACGATCCCCTTGTCCCTGCACCTTCACTCTCTGCCCAATGTCGCTCTCCGGATGTGCGATGCTTTCGTCCGGGGAAGGTATAATAAAGACTGGAGGGGGCACGCACATCATCTTGGCAAGAGCTGCTTCCCAACCGGCCCCTGCTCGTCACCGTCGGTCCCTCCAAGGCCGCGCCTGCTTCACGATTGCCACTCGACTGCCTCTGCCCGCCCACATCCGCGTCGACTCGTCACGATGAAGGCATCTTTCCTCTGGGCTCTGGCCCTCATTGCGCCGACCATGGCCGCTGAGAAGCTCCTCTACAGCAACCCGCTCAATTCGACCGCGGACGTGGCGACCTGGGTGGCCGAAGGTCCCGTCAACGCGACGGCCGTCGACGGCGTGCTCGAGCTCTCGGGCGGAGGTACCATTGACGAGCACTTCGTCTTCTGGGCGCCCGAGGTCTTCCCCGATCGCATCCGCATCACCTGGGAGTTCTCGCCCCGCAACGAGCCCGGCCTCGCCATCTTCTTCTTTGGCGCCGCCTCGGTCGCCGGCGGCAGCATCTTCGACAAGAGCCTCAAGCCCCGCAACGGCCAGTACCCGCAGTACCACTCGAGCGACATTCGCACGCTGCACGCGTCCTACTTCCGCCGCCGCTGGCCCGAGGAGCGCGCCTTTCACGTCGCCAACCTGCGCAAGTCGCCCGGCTTCAACCTCGTCGCCCAGGGCGCCGACCCCATCCCCCCCGTCGTCGACGCCGCCGGCGCCTTTTACCGCGTCACCGTCATCAAGGACAAGCGCGATGTGCAGTTCCTCGTCAACGACCTGCCGCTCTTCTCCTTCCGCGACGACAAGTCGACTGGGCCCGTCGTTCGCGACGGCCGCATTGGCTTCCGCCAGATGTCGCCGTTGGTGGCCCGATACAGGAACCTCCAGGTGTGGAAGCTTTAGATGGGTTGGTAGCATGAGAACTCATAACGAACAGGTTGTGCCGCGTCTCGGCCTGGATTATATAAATATTCCACTGCTGCTTTGCCAATGCGTAGTCGAGGCAAAGCATTCGCATGCGAGGCGACGCGGCCAATATACAACAGTTTCTTGCAACTACAGTATGAATCCCCCATGTCAATTCTCGTGAAATACCAATTTTGCGGCGTCATTGCTCTGCTTCAACAAAACCTTGATATCCAGCCCCTCGAGACCATGAACACGTTCGAAGCGCACGGGCTCTCCGAAAGCGAATGCGTACTATCCCGTCCGTCGCTCGAATCGGGCAATGAGGCGTACGACCCATTGGGGGCGATTATTGGCGCCCAAGCCCCCACAGTGAGCACAGTAAGCACAGTTACAGCCCCCAATCGATGTAGCAACGCCAAATGCTTCTTGACCCAGTTCCAATCTTGCCGTCGACGTTACTAGACAATTGTCAAAATCAGTCAAACTGCGATTGGCCAATAAGCGGGACGCAGCGTGATCTGAGAATGTTCGGTGCGGGAAACGCGCCTTCTGTCGGGTCTTTGTCAGTCAGCACATCACGTCCGCTGTGGTCAGCTTCTGCCGCAATCCTTCGACCCTGCACCCAGACATCACCACCAGCATCACAGTCTACATCAACGCCAGACAATCCTCTGCCCAGCACATACGACCATACCTACTGGAAAGCTCGGGATCCCGTCCGCTCTCCCATCGATAAACCAGTGAGGGCCAGACCAGTAGTCGGGTGGGTGACCACCGGCGAATCCCTGGTGTTGTATGTTTTGTTTTTGCTTGTCGATGGTCCGAATCTCACGTGGGTTATGGCTTCATTTGGAAGCCAAGTTTGCAAGCGGCCTCGGAAAAGTACAAACAAAATCTGTCCACTTACAGGTTGTTCACGAAAGCTGAAGCTGCTGGGTCGGACATTGGCCACGAAGCTCACCAATCGCGCGGCTAGGTAGTGCCACACGTTCATCATCCCCTCCTTAAGCCGCTTTCAAGACACTCTCGCATGGTGACAACGTTGCACGACTGTGCCCAGACAACCCCGGATTCCACCTGGCAGACTATTCCTTCAGGTGTCAGCTTGCAGGAGCCGCAGATTGGGGGCCTCGCCGGGCATTTCGTCAGAAAACCAAGAATCTGGGACATGGCAATGCGCCTCTGGAGCATCGCAGGGCCAGGAATCCTCCGGCAGGGGCAGCGCCACGACGAGATGTATTTCCGGCTGCACGTACATAACGACGCAGCCCAGGAAGACGGCATACCGCATAGGAACAGACTGCATAACAAACTCCCTGGTCCAGCGCTGCATGAATCTATCTTCTTCTTCTTCATGTGGTCGTCGGATCTCACCGCTTGAAGCTCCAGCTCGAAGATTGCACCCACTTCGGTCCTAGTCCGTCTCGTCGTCTGCTGGAGATGGGCCGACTGCTCGTCAATGCCAATCGCTGGTTCGCGTATACGCGGTTAGGTGGTCAGCCCTATTCAACGGCGCGCCATGGGAAAGGCTTGGCTGGCGTGGGTGGCGGGCCTCGAACGAGCGCTAGTCTGATCCTTCGCGTGCCACCCGATGCGACAAGGCACATTGGGAGGCTGCGAACAGAGAGCGCGCAGCCCCCTATGCTGATATGTCAGACCTACACACACGTGCCCGGGATGGCTAATTTTGAACCTACGACATTACCCTGCACCATTCTCCCGCGTCGGCAGAAGGCAGACTCGAGGGTGGAGCGCCTGCAATGGAGCTCACTTGGAGTCTTGAATTGTTCCCCCGCCGCGTTCGGGCCCGAGCAGTCTTGGGAACCAGGGGGGCGTGACCGCCATACTCTCCATCTTATTAGTTGCTTCTAGGGTGACTTGGCGATATGGCATCCCTTCAAGCATTCAGGGTTGGCTTGTCCCCGTCTCGTCCTCTACCCACTCTTGGTGATGGGCAAATGCGAGGTTCGGTAAAATGCGGCGTCGATTGTCCTCGACGACCTGGTCGCGCGGATTGAAGTGCGCAAAAGACCGGCGAAAAGAGTCATCTTTTCTGTAAGGTACCCACGACATAGGCGGGTAAGAAAAGTTGATCGCCGTGCAGTCCAGTCCATTGGCGTCCGGGACCCCGCAACCAGACAGCAAACACTTGTCGGTCATCCAATATGGAAAGTTGGTTATTTCGGCTAAAAATAAGAAAAACGGTTGTAGTGGAGTATGCGTTTGCAGTGCTGCCCAGGAAGCGCGGCCCCGTGATCCTTCATACCCATTCTGGTCGTGGCGAAGGTGCCTTGGCAGGCCCAGTGATCGGCCCACGCATGGCAACCAGTTGCTTCGCCGCAGGCAGACAGTGAGGTCCAACGCGGTCTTGTGCAAGGGGCTATGACCGAGTTCCCGCCGCCACATTGATTGACTCACATGCCGCTGTCTCTGGGTGGCCTCGCTGCGCCGCTCATGAACAGCCCGACTGGGCTGGCCTTGGAGTCTCCTGGTGGAACGAGCTTTGATCGGCCCCTTGCAGGCTCCGTCACGCTAGCAGTTTAACGATGGAGGCCAACGGGCGCGTGAGGCCGAAGCGACCTGAGATGCGCGGCACAGCAGGCAAGGACTCCAGGTATATAAGTCCAGAGACGCAAGCATCACTTGGTCCTGTGTATCACGCAGCAATCTACTTATCAACCCAACGTCTCCATCACCAGCTTCTTCATCTACCCAACAGAACAACTACCACACACGCATCCTCAGTCCCAGCACCCCAACATCAACAAAAACACAATGCTCAACCAGGCCGTTCTGCTTCTGGCTTTCGCCGCCGCCTCCGCCACGGCCGAGGTCGAGGTCGTCCATGCCGTGCGCATCTTCGAGAACATCAAGCTCCAAAGCCTGCCCGCAAGCAACGTCATCGTCGCGCGCCAGGACGCGGGCGAGTGCCTCACGTCGGCCAGGTCCATCCTCGGGTCGGCGCCCACGCCCGCCCCCGACGTCGAGGACGCCGTCGTGTCGCAGACCGAGTCGTGCCTCTGGACCGTGCACTCGTCGCTGTCGGAGGACCTCATGGAGTACATGACCGAGCTCGCCGACTGGGCCCAGGGCGCCGAGGGCAGCATGGAAAAGCTGCTCAAGGACTGCAAGGACCACCTCAAGGTCGACTCGGCCGCCGCCGCCGACGTCTGCACGCCCGCCGGCACCATCCTGTTCACCGGCTCGGCCAACTCGACCTCCACCGTCGCGCTCGAGACGGCGCTGCCCACCGTCACGGACTCTGGCGACAGCGAGTCGGCCGCGGCGAGAGGCATGGGCATGTCCGCTTTTGCCGCGGCTGCCGGTCTCGTCGGTGCTGTTTTCCTTCTGTAAAAAAAATGGGCGGGGGGCTCACGCGGAAATTTAGGAGGCTTGGCGAGGCGTTTTACGGAGCATTTCGAGGGGACTTGGCATGAAGCCGCATTCGGATGGTATAAACGATAGCGTCTTTTGCTGTGAGGAGTGCACCTTGGCATCCACACTCGGAGGTGGGAAATAGTAATACATGTCGTTCCAAAGGGTTTCGCTTTCCGATCGCCGAGGATGAGGCCCGCGTGATGTGTTCGTGAACCCGTCCGATGAAGTTGTCGCCATGCCATGTGCAAGGCGACCCAGGACGTTCCTGCAGGGCCAATGCTCAGCCTGGTCAGGGACTTGTCCACATGTTTCCATGTTTCCCCCCTCCATCCCCACAGCGAACCAGCCCTACAAGGCGATCCACCGAGCCACATCGATCCCAAAAGGCCCACCCCCTGACATGATGTGATGGTTTTGGGCACTCATGACGTGACACAGCAGACGCATGCGAGGGCGATTTACTACGCAGCAGATGCATGATCAGAGCTGCGCTGGAGCAGTATTCCCGCTGCGGGCAGAAAACGCTGGATCATGCAACGCCCTGCGTGTTGTGTTTCCCTGTCACCAAGGTTGCATCCAATGCTTGTGCGACACACGCCAGTTTTACTGGTGCATCTGAGCTACTCAAGAGAGCTCGATGGCATCTTCGTGTTGAAAGCTGTTATTTTATGCCTACGATCTAGTACCACATGGCATCCCGTCAGATGTTGCTCAGGAATCATCTGGAGCTGGTCTTTTGATTCTTGTCCTACTAGACATGAGACCTCGCAATGCTTGGTCTCACAACTGCCAGATCAACAGCCGAGAGAACCGACCGTGAGTGCAATCCGCTGTGGTCTTGCAAATAGAGACCGCATGCATAGGTACTCGTTTCCAACGATAACCCGCCTCTTTGCGATCTCTCGGGAAGACGCCCTAGATGCCCGTTACGTCAGTTGCAGTCGGTTCTGGTACACAGCACGTTTGGTGTGTGGCATAACATTTCACCTGCAATTCTTTTCTGGCTTTGGCAAACATCATCTTCAATCCAAATGTCATGTTCAATCGCTACATGTACAGCATGCACAACAAGATGCCACAGACAACTTGTCATCGTCGTGTCACTCTGCCATTCCCATTATATCCCTGCCGAGGTAACGAACAACGTCTCCTTGACACGCTTTCTCAGAGTTCCTACACCATGGCGCTGGCAACGCTTACATGTTCAGAGCGAGAGCAGCGCCACCGAGAAGAGCGCCAATGGCGATGGCAGCCTCGGCACGGGGAGCCGCAGCCTCAGGGACGGCGGTGGGCGAGGGCACGGCAGAGCTGGTCTCGCCAGAGCCGGCAGTGTTCTCGGCGGGAGAGAGGACGCTGCAGATAATCATGTCAACAAGATGGAGTGCGAGAATGGAACTCTGAAAGAACGTACCTGTCAATGACGTGGACGACACCGTTGGAGATCAGGACATCGGCAAGGACAACCTGAGCATCGTTGACAAAGACGTTGCCGTCACGGATGGAGATGTTGACGGTCTCGCCAGTAAGAGTCTCAACGGTGCCTTCGGAAAGGGTGCTGCTGTAGGCAACGGTACCCGCAATGACGTGGTACTGCAGGACGGCCTGGAGGTCCTCCTCGCTGATATCGTCGAGGGAGCCCAGAGCGGCGAAAGCCTCGTTGTTGGGGGCGAAAACCGTGATGCTCTCGGCCTGAGTGAGGGTCTCGGCGAGGTTGGCCTTGGTCACAGCCTCGACGAGCGAAGTGAGGTTGGCAGCGGTGGCCGTGTCGGCAACGTTGGCAGGGATGGCCAGAACCTTGTCGATGATGTGAATAACACCGCCGGCGAACTCGAGGTCCTGTGGGAGACGTTAGCTACACTCATGAAGCAAAAGGGGCTGATTATGCACTCACGGCTTGGGTGACAGTAGACTCGGCCTTGAGGGCGCTGTAGAAGGTAACGGAGTCGTCCTCAGCGACGGCGCCGACAACCTGGCTGCCAGCAACCTGCTCGTAGGTCTCGTTGGACAGGAGAGACTGGATGAAGACAGCCGAATCGGGCACGTCGGCAGCGCGGAAAGTACCGTTCAGGACATGGTACTGCAGAATGGCGGCCACGAGGCTGGGGTCAGAGGTAACCTGCTGAGCAACGGCGGTGTCCTGAAGAAGAGCGTTCAGGGCGTCGTTGCTGGGAGCGAGAATGGTGATGTTGGTCAGGCCGGAGAGGGCCTCGACGAGGGCAGGCTGGCCAGCAAGAAGGCCTGTCCGTGTTAGCATGAGGTTCCGATGTTGGAGTTGGTCACTACGCACTGCCGAGGGAAGAGAGCGTGTCGTTCTGCGAGGCGAGGGCCTCAGCGAGCGAGGGAGCATCCTGGGCAGCGACGAGGGCCGACAGAGCGAACGGAAGAAGGGCATAGGACTTCATCTTGAATATGATGTTCGTTGTGTGAGAATGTGTGTGTTGTGTAGAGACTGCAGAGGGAAGCTGCGTGATAGAGGCTGATGGATGAGCTCTGGATGCAAGATGTCGAATCTGTGTCTGGATGGTGTCTTTTGAGAGGCGGGAGCTCGTCTTGAAGTACGCGCGGGCAACAGCTTCGACAATACCCTCCCCAACCAAGTCAACAGTGAGCTCGCAATGACAGGGCAGTCAATGACAATGCCAAGGCGGCCCAACCCAGGACGACGTGTTACATCCAGGGGCTGTGCAGGCTCAGTAACACAATCAGGACCAGGAAGAAGCTTGCGCCGATCCCACCAAAACACACCATAGACACCGCGATGGCCATTGTCGATTTCACCTATCCCATCGTGGGAAGCAGCTCGTTGGTCCCGGGGAAGGAGGCGTCCACACTTGTCAGGTTCGAACCTGCCCGATCCTTAGCGAGTGTTGCTCTGCAGACGGGCAGGGACGCAGGGAGGGGGCAGGCGCCAAGGACAGGGGTCTTGGAGGATGCACTTGCTGTGGCACCAGCCAATCGTGAAGCTCCGTTGCGTCCCAATACGGCGTTCCCCTGACTAAGACGAAGCTTCTTGGCGAGCTTCCCCAAAGTCGTGTCGTCATGGATGCTTTTATTCGGTTGAAGAAACGTTATATCGACCAAGACGACATCCTTTGCGACATCGGTTGCGGCCACTCACAGCCAGGCGGCTTTGCTCACGACACCGAGGGCCGACGTGACGAGCTGATTGAGTTCGATGAGACGATCCAACGTCTGTAGCTCGTCAGCCCTGGACACATCGTTTTCTGCCGTTCAAAGTTTCGCGTCTAGATGAACCTTTAACTTGTCTGACAGCGATCGACCTTCTGCGTCGGTATCCATCCGAAATCGAGAGTTTATACCAGCACAATGCGTCCGGCACCCACGTGGCAGGGGTATTCAGTCGGCTGTCCTCCGATCATCAAAATCCCCGGACGACCCACTGATCGATCCCACGAGTACGGCGGGATGTAAATACTGGGGTCCCAGGCCTCAGGGCCGGCGAAATTTGGCCGCCCCTCCTCTCCATGGTGGAATCACCCACCGCCCCCTCTTTCGTGGTCCAGACGAGGCTGGCAAGATGGTCCCTCCAAATTTCGATCTAGCTGACGCGTCTACCCCTTACGCGATGCTGACACTGGCTCAATAAGCCTGAATTCAAGCTTCTTTGTTGGCGACAAAATCTCTCAAGCTCATCACATTCAACACAGCCACCCGGATACCTCCCGCAACTGGTCGACACGATGATGACTTCACCTGTTCGTCTTTGGTGGTGCGGTGCTGCATCAAACCCCGAGCCTCCCGAAACTTGCAAGTGGGTGACCACAGTGGAACTGCCGAGCATTGGCTACTTATGCGGAGAGATGCCCGTTTCCCGTGCCCCAGCCGCGCATGGGCGATGAAGAGTCGTTTGTTTCTCTTGACATCTTTGATGACTAGTAATGACTCCGACCGCCACCTTCGGAAGGCATTACTTGTCTTGTGGACGAGACTGGTAAGCTTCTTATCGCATGGAAAGGCGATAAAACAGAGCTTACGATGACTCGACCTCTTCACCGTCATCCTGAGCTTTTGTCAAACAAGTCTGGTATGTACTAATAATACAAGGCACATGAAAGGTTTCGAAACAGCCAGGGCGTCTGGCAACATATCACGCCACAAGTGACCGCAATGACGAAGGTGATCAACGAGATGTACAAAACTTTACGCTTAAAGTTGTGGCCTGCTCATGCAGGTAGAACTTTTATGACCAAGTACAACAGTACGCAGTCTTTTTCCGTACGACTTCGGTCTTGGGTCAACCGCAGCGAACACGGACTGACAATTCGATCGTCTGCGCCCCCGGAGACGAGAGGGGAGTAGCTGTTCCCCAACCGAGCTGTCGCAGGCATCGGCAGTCTAATTCCACCTTCTTGGCAGTCCTTTCAACCCCAGCTTCCCCGCTATGGCTTGTTCTGGTGGCACCACCACGGCTTTCTATCAGGCAGTCGCAGGCCCCCCGGCTCAATTTTAACAGATCTACAACCGCTTGTTTCCAGTAAAGTATATGAGGCCGCCTGCGATCCCAGGACGAAACCGAGATATCCGACCAAAAATCCACTCGCGACCGATACAATGACTACTTGGCTATCGCAATCGTCTCATGCGTACATTACGATCGCTCTGAAGCCGCCCAGTTAGACCAGGAAGTTGAGACAGGGTTATCGAAATCGTTGGATGAGTGCATGCGCCGCAAAAGTCTGATTCTGGCCTGGCTCAACAATGCCACGACAGACGGAGCCCTGCCCGTCGCCCGTGAAGGAGACGCAGGAGCGTGGCATTTGAACGTCTACTTGCAGAACAAACCAAAATATGAACGCCAGCCCTCGCCTTATATATTTTAGTCACCTTCAGTCACCGGAGTATATGCATCAAACTTTGGATCGACGAGGCTAATTTCCAAGAACATGAAGAGAATCAAAGGGGTATCTTGCTATATCTATTACATTTTACGAGCCCAAATCGAAGCCCTTACAACGCCCGCAACCGCTTCCACTGCGCCACTGCGCCGTCCCTCTCTTCTTGGGTGGATTCTCTAAATTCCTCGATGCCCTGCCTAATTCGGATGAGGAAGATTTCGGCCTTCAGCTTGGTCAGATGGTGCCTTGAGTATTCTTTCTCAATGCCCTTCATTGAATATCCTGGTAAAGCAAAAAGTGCTACAGCGTGTTAGCAAAGCTCCATGAACCAAGGTCAGCGCGAACGGGGCGACGTACCTGATGCAAGATTATAAGTGAAGCCGCGTCCACCTTGGTAGATGCCTTTCAGCGTGCCGATGGCGCCTCCTTCCTTCGCGCCGCAGTACGGCAACACGACAACGCCACTGAAGGCGTCCCACACGCTCAGGTAGAACCCCTTGCCAGCCGCCTTGAGACCGGTGCCGAATCCGGTGATCGGGTCTCGTGGCCTCACGGGGACGCCGAAATTACCATACGAGGGATAGTTGTGGCAGCCGTTGGCGATATTGTACATCATCGCGACGGGCGCCTTGAGTCCGATCTTGGTGAGGTTGGCCACGTATCGACCGGTGGCGCGCGTGACATAGAAGGCGCGGCCGTACTTGCCCTCCTCTCGGGCGGCCCAGCTCGCTTTCCTCTTCTCGTGGGACGTTAGAGCCCGCGGATCGGTAGTCATGACATTGTCGTCTTTCCGCAACGTCTTCGTGGCCATCCTATGCGCAAATGCCTCCATTTGCGCCTGGGAGACTCTCCCGATGTCATCATTTGTGGCAGCGTCGCCAGTGCTGGGCGGCGCAGGATCGTCGTCCGTCTTCTCAGCGTCGCCGGCGGCAGGGGGTGGTGGAGCCGGCGCTGTGTTCAGGCTCGCTGTTACCTTTCCGCTGAGCACGTTGGGCCGCGCCTTGAGACGGCGTGTATAGTCGGAAGTGGCCACGCCGAGAGCCGTGAAGAAACCGGCGGTTGCCGCGACGACGCCAATGATGGGATGCTCCGCGCCTTCGTCAATGTACCACAGCTTGTGGCGCAACAGCTTGATGTCGTGCGACTGAATCAGGTTCTCGTTGATCAAGCAGCCTACGGCAAAGTTGCTGAGGTGAGAGTTTGTCTTCTTGTGCCGCCAGATGGCGACCCTTTCCGGGAAGATGTCGCAGCGCAGCTCATCGACGTTGAGGCGATGTTGGAAGTCCCTCGCCGTGTCGCCGGCGCCGTCCTCTTCCTGAATGTGCTCGGCCATGACTTCGGCGGCGACCTGCACCTCGGGCTGAAGGGCGAACGTGATGCTCGCAGCGAGGGTCTCTGCCGTCATGGCCTTGAACGGCACAGGGGTCGGGCCGGCACCGGCGCGCGCAATCATCTTGCCCCAGAATGGCTGGTCGCCGAAGAATGGGACAACAACCGTCGGTCGGCCGGCCGCGATACCAGCCGCCGTGGTGCCGGCACCGCCGTGATGGACCACAGCTGAGACGCGTTGGAAGAGCCAGTCGTGAGGGCAGTTGCCGATGAGATAGACGTTGGGCGGCACATCCCCGGCGCCGACACCACCCCAGCCCTTGGACACAATGGCGCGAACACCCGCTTGCCTGACGGCCTCGAAGATGAGACGCGTCAGGGCTTGGGGGTCGTCGACGACGATGGAGCCGAAGCCGATGTAGATAGGGGCTGGCCCATCTTGGAGGAAGGCCACCAGGTCGTCGGGTGGTGTGTACTTGCTGGCCATGGGCAGGAAGGAGAAGCCCGTAATCTTGATGTGCGAGTCCCAGTCGTCGGGCTTGGGAATCAGACTCTCGGTCCAGAGGTAGGTGAACGGAACGCGGTGGCGTGGCAACAGGTTGCAACCCCACATCGGGCTGATGGGGTCCAGGTGCAGCGTCTGCATGCGGAACTTGTTGATGATGTCCCCGAGGCTGTCACGGTTAGTGCACGGTCCGATGCGTACTCTGGGGAACCGCAACTTACCCCTGCCACGTCAGAAGCTCCATGACCATGAAGGAGAGGTAGTTGGCGGACTTGGCGTCGGAATCACCATAGTTCATGGCGGCCAGCGGGTGGTGGAAGGCCTCGGTCGGCGACCACGGCATGGTAAAGACCATGTGCAGCGGGATGCCGAGCTTCTCGGCGCAATGAATGTGCGCCATGGAGGGCGGGTTGGCAATGATGGCGTCGGCGATGAAGAGATCTTTTGGGTCGGGCACGTTCGCCGCCCTGAGGGGCTGTTTGCTCATGCCGTTGCCAGCCTCGATGCAGCTGCGCCAGCCGCCGTTGATGATCTCGGACATTTCGGCGCGCCTCTTGCTAATGTCGCCGGCTCGCATGCTCTCGCGGCTGGGCAACAGACCCGGGTTCTTCACCATGTAGGCCATGAGAGCTTCGGGATCGCCGCCGATGCTGAAGAATTCCACGCCATTGGACTCGACAAAGTCTTTGAAGACGGGGTGCGTGCAGATGCGTACGCGATGGCCATAGGTTGATTTGAGGAGCTGGGCAATGGGGATGAAAGGTTGGACGTCGCCTCGAGACCCGACAATGTGGATGGCGATGCACAGAGGCAGGCGCGGGCAGTGGGATTCGTCGTCGTCAAAGGGTATGTAGCTCCCCTTCCGGACTTTTGGCGGGTGTCTGGGTGGTGGACGATCGCAAAAGTTGCCTTGAAATCGCGAGACCCATCCAGCAAGCATCTTGGGGCTCGCATGAAACTGAACGTTGACGCGGCCATCGTTGCCGACGTTGCTAGATGTGGTTGGGTTGGCGTTGGCATCGTCGAGGGCGATGTGGCCGAGGCCTCGTGACGAGATGCGATTGAGGGCCATGGCGGCTTGCCAGCATTTGTCGCAGCGTTGCTGTCAGGTTCGTGCCAGCAGAATGGGGCTTGTGGGCGCGTGGTGTGTCGTATATGTGTGTCTGGTCCTGGGACGAAAAAGCGCGGTGGATGAAGTACACAATGTTGATTGATGAATGACGATGGCTGTGGGTTTTGGCCGGCACGGCGCAGGGGGATCGTGGGTTAATGCCGAGGAGCGACAAAGTTGGTCACCGCGGGCTGTAGAAAGGAAACTCGCCGTGGACAATGCAAGCAACGCAATCATTCAGCTGGCAGTGAAAGTTCATATCAGGATGATGACGGATGGGCTGTAATGGCCGTGTCCGAGTAAGCCGGCCACCAGAGTTTGCATCCAAACCGCATCCGTCGGCACCGGTGGATAGCGCAAGGCACCTAGAGATGGTAGTCGACTAGTGGCTGTGGTGCTGATTCAGGGCACGGGCCTAGGCGGCGGGGCACGGGACGAATGGTTGGTTCGCTGCCCTGGGGCAAGCTTTTGAGCATCCTTGACATTCTCGGAGGCTTGTACTTTGTACGATGGGAGTTTGGTGATTGGCGTCCATTGAAATGACGTCGGGGCGGGTCAATCAGTCACGGCAGACAGGAAGTGGCCGGCGCGCGCCGTGGATAGGTAGGAAAGAAGTCCCCTTCTCGCCCCTGGTCCAGCAAGCTTCAGCTGCAGGCAGGAGACGGGAACTGCAGTGCGCTTAGTCACATTATGCGAGCAGGAGCCAGCCGTTCCGAGAGAGGCGCACCTGCTTTGCTTGCCGCGCACCGAGACCGAGACCGCGCCTCGGTTTCGCCAGTGCCCAAGTACCAAAGAAACCGAGGGAAACCGCGGGTTGAAGTGGGCTTGGCAGTTGGCAGGCGCAAGCGTCAGTCCAGCGGTCGAGACTTCCATTCCGATGAGCATGACCTGATAAATGGTTGCGGGAGCAAGGGCGCCCCGGGGTCCCGGCCAACTGCCTACCCACAGAGGCAAAAACGGGTCTCAGGCGGCTGGCGCTGGCGCTGGTGCTGGTGCTGGTCCCGGTGCGCACGCTGGTATGCGACGGCAAGTCATGCCACGACCCTGAGACGCCAATTCTACTTTAGCACTCGCATCCCCCCTCCTCCCTTTCCAAAAACCCCCCGGGACCCTGGGGTCACCTTGGTCTTGCTTTCTGGGCTTTTTTCTTTCCTCCCCGTCAATTCCCGAAAGAATACAGCATACTTGGCAGTCCACGGGGTCCCATCATGGCGGAACCAGCTGCTTTCAGTCCTGTCAGGAGACCGACGACCGACGACGCAACAAGTGCCGGCCGTCCCGCCCCACCCGAGAGATCCGCGACAGGCACAGGCACCATAGGTACCACAAGCACAAGCAACCGAAGTCTCGTCGGTCGTGTTCGCGGTGCTTCCATTTCGCTGATCAACGCAAACCCTCAGCTGGGCATGTGGCAAGCTACCGGCACAGCAATCGCTCAGGCACCAAATCTGACAGAGCTGCGCGATCCTGAGCTCGGCGGCGACCACATCGCCTTCAACGCACAAGGCCACTCAACCCGCGTCGCCCGGGAGGAGCCCGACGGCGAACTCGCCTTGGTCAGCAGCTGGGTCACCAGACGCCAATCCGGCTTCGGCCCTGGTCAGCAGGAGACAAGCCCCGAACCCATCCCCGAGGTGGACCCCATGGACACCCGGTACAACGACGTCACCGCGGCCCACGGCGTCCTCGACGCCCCCGAGGAGATCACCAACACCCAAGGCGCCCCCGAGCCACCTCGCCAGGACCTCAAGCGACGCAAAAGTCTTCACGAAATGCGCACGACACAGGAGAAGGCCAAGTGGGGGCCGACCATCATGAACGGACTCAAAGCCTTCTGGAAATTCTTCATCACACCGTCAGGCTTCCTGATCACCATCTATGGCCTCAACATTGTGGTGCGTACTCTCTAGGACTCTCTACTGACACGCCTTCGCTGACGATGCACAGGCATGGGGCGCCATGCTCTTCTTCCTCTTGCTCAAGGCCGCTCCTGCGATGAACCACCCGTCTGCAGATGCCGACAACTCGCCGCGCAAGATCTGGCTCGAGATTTCCAGCCAGATTCTCAACGCCCTCTTCTGCGTCACGGGTTTCGGCCTGGCCCCGTGGCGGTTCCGCGACCTGTATTACTACATCAGGGCCGTCAACTTCAAAAAGCAAACCGCCATGCGGAAGTTGGCGAACCAGAACAAGTCCTGGTTCCGGCCGCCCGCGTGGGCTGCCGGGGATGGAGGCGACGGTATCGTTGTGGACGAGGACTCGTCCGACATCGCCAGCACGTTCACCGGCAAGAGGGCGCCACCGACGCCCCTCTGGAAGCTTGGCTTCACCATCTGGATGATGGTGCTCAACACGTTTCTGCAGGCTGTGCTATGCGGCTTCATGTGGGGATACAATCGGTTCGATCGTCCGGTGAGTACGCTCCTTCATGGGAATCTATTTTTCTATCGCTGATCCTTGTCATGTAGTCCTGGGCGACGGGCACGTTCATTGCACTTGGCTGTGGTGTAGCCATGGCGGCTGGGCTCATGTCGTGGTGGGAGGGCCGGAAGGTGAAGAAGATAGAAGGCCCCGAAGTACAGGTCGTCCAAGAAGTCCAAGAGGTTCGACAGGTCGAGCAGGTCTAAGATGAGGGGTATCGGAATTATGGATACACTATGCAAATGTTTAATGTTTAGAGAAAGCGATAGAGATGTGGCGCCGACAACAACGTGCTGTCGACGACCAACACTCGGTTATACCCTGGAACTCGCCTCATTCGGCCAACTCTTGATGCGTGTGATTCTTCGATTGACATGCGAACGACAACCGGTGCTGAGCGTCTCACAATATATGAAGAGCCTACCATGCAGATCCGATGCCCTGTCATCACAGCTTATGGAAAGAACGTGTCACGGCCCGACCGTCTCCTGCTATTTCCTGCGACCCTTCCAAAGCCCAGCCTTTTGGCAGCTTGACGACGGCTCTAGAGTGCACGGGGATGGTCACAGAGAGCGTCCCGCTTGACCTGTCGTCCTGCTGCACCACAGACACGCGCACCTCGCCCGCAGGCGTGGCGATGGAGCATTCGACAGAGCTCAGGTCGGCCAGCACAGGCTCGACACCAATGTCCTTCCATCCGGGAGTCAGCGGGTACAAGCCGGCGACGTATCTGGGCAAGAGATGTACGGGCCACGTGGCCCACCCGTGCGCCAGCGAGACGTCGTGCATCAGTGGCGAGCCGTCGAGTTTCATCGCTTCCCAGTGCGCTCCCGAGTAGTTGGGACCCGTCGAGTCGGACATGGGATGCCAGACCGCCCGGAGCAGATCCACGGCGCGCTGGGCCTCGCCCTGGGCGAAGAGCGCTTCGACGGCAAATCCAGATGCGTAGGGACTGGCGACCCCAAACCCGCCCCAGTGGCCGAGGTCCTGGAAAGCGGCAGGGAGATCTCCGGAGGGTGAAGACAGGCGTTCGATGAGTCTCGGGTGAGGGGGCACGATGGCCTTTGTGAGCGCGTAGGCGTTGACGTCCTGACTGAACCCGTCTGCGGGTAGCGACGCACCCATTCGGAGGATACCGAGCTCGTCATTCCAGAGAAGCTCAGCCATTGCTCGTTTCAACGTGCTGGCTCTGGACAAGTACCAGGGACGGGAAAGTTCGTTTTGGGACATGGCGGCCATGGATAAAAGGGCGTCGTAGTAGGCAACATTGAGGCTCGAGGACACACCAAATACCGGGCCGCCCATTGGAAACCAGGTCACTGTACTCAAGTCAGTCGATTTGTTTGAGGTTTCGCAGATGAATGTGAACTTACTCTGCAGGTGGGGAGGTGCTTCGATGAGGCCTGCCGCGTTGGTGAACTTGTCCGCATAGTGAATCAGCTTCTCCAGCTTCTGGAAGCAAGACTCAACTGCTTCCCGCTCTCCCGAGTGCATCCAGTAGTCCTTGATGGAGACCACCAAAAGTAAAGCATAAGTGAGGGAATAGAAAGCATAAGACGGAGGCGGGCCCTCGTCTCTATGCTCTGGCGTCTGGATCGGGCAGAGGTTCCCCAGGTAGCCTTCGGCTGTCTGGTGGCTCACGAGCAGTCTAATGGAGCCCCTCCAGGCCTCAAAGTCGACCGTTGAATACGCCAGCGAGCGGCCCATGACGAAGACGTCGCCTCCGAAGCAGGCCCGGTCCCGTTTGGCCCCATCAACTGTGCAGGCCAGTGGATTCGTGCCGACCTGGAAATCAGCAAACACGTCCGCGGCTTCGGGTGCCTGCATGCTGTTTTTGTAAAGCTTCTCGCCGTCCAGGTCCGAGACGGTCAGGTTTCTGTACATCGAAAGCCAGCCCTCAGGCCCCCCAAACGCAACGGATCCGGTATTCGTCTTGCCGCCGGAGAGCATACCTCTGATCTGCACGTCTTTGATCTCAGCCACCTGCTTATTTCCAATGACAATAGTGACTGTGCCTTCCTTCACGATGGTGCGGACGGCCAGCCAACCGGACAACTTCATATCGGCAGGCAATGGCCAGCTCCCTCTTGGAACCACGGGCATCATCGAGGACTGATTTGAGAGTCCTTCAAAGGCCTCGAGTTTCCTCTCGTCAGCATCGAGGCAGAGAACCAGACCGTTGGCAACCATATGAACCCCCCAACTAGCTCCAACACGGCCAATCGTCACCTCGAACTCGACAATCTTGTCGGTCCATTCAGTACCCTGACGACAGGGAGCCCAGTGGCCGGCAAAGACACGCGTTCCGTCCTCTGTGACGTCCCACGCTGGCCGTGTCTCCCCTTGGCGAACGGTACACATGTCGACGGTGCGCACCCCATCTGTCCATATGCTGTTCAGGCTTTCGTCGGAACAGCGAAAAGTGCTCGGTACGGGCGTCTCGGCGCGCACTTTGCGAAAGCCGATGGATGAAAAGGTGATAGATGTTTCCGGAACAACGAGTGAGACCTTCTGGTACCGTTGGGAGTATTGAGCATGGCGCGCTTCTACCAGATGGGGCTCGGTCCCCCGCCTCGCATCATATAGGCAGCTCCTGTAGCTGTCCATGGCGTTGGAGAAGAGAAAGAAGGGTCCATCGCCTGAAAACAGACTCAGCAAACACAACTCTCATGTGCTCTTTGAAGGGGGCGCGATGAGGTAGTCAAACCTTTCTCGTGGTCAATGCCAGCCCGAGTCTCGCTGTACGTGACTCGGAAGGGCACCGTTGGCTCAGGTCCTGAAGCCGACTTGATGTGAAAGACAGGGATGCCGCCTTCGCAGCGGCCATAGTCGAAGATGACTTCAATGTTCCCGGTTCCCTTTTGGTTTGAGAGAGTAAAGGCAGAATCCGTCAGGTCAAGCGGCGACTGTGATGTGAGATTCATCGTGGCCCTCGGACACGCCGTAGACTGGGGGGCTGTCGACATGATGGCTCATTTTTCTGGAAGCAGTGATTCGAAAGTTGCAGCCCGCAGATACGTCTGTATGATATGGTCTACGGGTCACAGCTTCGCTTGAAACATACCCCGAGGTAGCTCAATAAAGTGCTACCCTTGGCGGAGGGATGCGAGACTCTCGACCTTCGGCGGCCGGAAGTGCCCCACACCGATGATCGGGATATCCGGGCATCGTGTCAGAGGCCGGGAAACCCGAACGGCGACTTCTGGCGGGATCGAGTGTTTCGACGCAACAGAAGGACTCTAGTCAGGCAAATGTCCGAGTCCTGTTTGTTCCAAAGCATATCTGTGGGCAAAGCTGGTAGCTGCCAATGCAGGTGATTCTGACTTTTGTCACGGCATCAGTTGCCCAGATACCCCGCGTTTCCTGTGGGGGGGGGGGCAAGGACATTGATGGTGAGATGTTGGAGTGGAGAGATGGAACCAGGACTATGGATTGAGTAGACTTTCTGCTGTGCATTTTGTCCAACACGGCTTGTCATCAACTCCGATCAGCTAGCATGCGTTTCGTAGGCAGATCCACAAGGATTCGGCTACGATTCGAGAGAGCCTTTGGTGTGCCTCGTGCAATGAAACCTCACATCATCCTGCCGAAGATGTGCAACATGACAAGGATTTCTCCAGGTGTAAAAGGCAACCGACGTGGAAGTTTCGACAGTCTATCAGTCTATGTCGCGCCTCGAGCTTTTGATCTGCTCGACGCCCTTGTCGACAGACCTCTGATTGAGCACAGCTGATATGCGCGAGGCTTCCACATCGGACCATGAATACCATCCATTCTGCTTCGTCCAAATGACTGTGCTCAATGACACATCTCTCGGGACCATGCTCCTGGTCAAGCACAGCAGAGACTGTCGATGAGCGCCGGTGACCTATTGCCCCGAAACTCCTTCAAAAGCCAAGGAACTACATGGCGCGAGCTTTTAGCATGGATCATGTCGGATATGGGGACGTGAGCGACCTCCTTCCCCATCAACCCTAGCAAGCCGTGTGGCCGGCCTCGGCGACCAGCCTCGCCTGACGGTGAAATCGAACGTGTACGAACGACGTACAGGTGCATGGGGAAAACGCGACTCGTACTAGTCGATAAGGTTGAGCGAGCTGTCTCTAGCTCGCAGTGCGCAATGGCCATCCCGTATTGTCCCCATGTGCCTTGTAACGGTCCTTCGATAAGGTTCCGGGTTCCGCTGCGCTTCGAGCCGAGCTGCGGCACCTCATCTTGATTGGCACTGTACCTAGAATGTACATGTAGAGCGGGAAGGCCCCGCCTGGCTTGGGTACCTAGATACCTATCCAAGAGGTTTCCAACCCTTCTGGACTGGCCTTGCCTTCTTAACGCGATCCATCTCTTCTCGTTTTGTTGCTATCCTCGACTAGATCGGTGTCCGAACAATGCTCCATATCCGAGACACCGAGACACCTTCGACGATTCCTTCGTTCCAGCGTGGGACGACCCTGAACTGCTGGTGTCCGCCGACTCGTCGCTGGCATCTGAAGCATGACCAGAGCCAGCATGGCTTGCATCATGAACGCCGCCGTCAA
Source organism: Verticillium nonalfalfae (assembly GCF_003724135.2). Lineage (NCBI taxonomy): Eukaryota > Fungi > Ascomycota > Sordariomycetes > Glomerellales > Plectosphaerellaceae > Verticillium > Verticillium nonalfalfae. The sequence goes on along the minus strand of NW_021167251.1, from coordinate 218,143 downwards.
CACGAATCGCATCGACCAAAGCATGCCCAATACAACGAGTCAACGACGATGGGTTGCCAAGACAAATACCTCGATAGCCTCGTATGCACGCTGCAGCCCTCGATGCATGGCACTCGGCCAGCCTGAAAGCCACCAGCCATGGTCATTGCTGGTCAGCATGACACCAGGCTTCTGGAAGCGCCACAAGAAGACAGACCGTACGAATGCGGAAGCTGGGCCATCTCTTCCTGGGCGGACCCGCTTTCTTCAGGATACAGTGAACCTCTGCTTGGCATGGATAGGGGGAGGAACTTATCTGGCATCTCGTTTCGGAACCGTCCATGCTTCTGCATCAATTCTATGAGCCTCGCAATGCGGCTGATCGAAATCTGAGCGATCGCCACTGAGAGAGACTCTGCTTGGGCCAGACAAGAACACGGTACTTGCGGGCTGACCCTATTCTCTCCCAGCATGAGGCAACATGGTCCCCCTTGCTAGACCCCTCCGCCAAGACCTCGGCCGCTGAAAAGCAATCACTAATGGCTGTGCTCTTGCCAAGCACGACGACAATGACCACGTCTTGGGACCTTCTTGTTTGAGCATGCCGTCCCCTCCAGACACCCTTTGGTTGGCCAATGGCACCTTGAACGGCCATGTCATTATCGTCGACAGGACACCTGGGTCTCCAGTCGAGCTATGGAGGCGACTAGCCTCGACGCGCTTCGTGTTCACTTTTGGAAGGACGAACAAGTCGCCCAGGCGCTACAACAAGTTACAACCCTCTTCCCCGGAACTACCATGACAATTGAGAGGCCTTGATAGCCCCGCAGACCTTGGCAGTTTGCCTCGCCTGCTCAGATGCGAGCTCACAAGGGCGGGGTCCTGTGGAATGTGCAGTCTGACCTGTCCTGCCGTCACCCTAGGGGTTGTTGGGCAGGCGGACCTGTCGATCCTCGTCTTCTGTCTTGGATAAGGTCTCGACGACGCGCAACCTATATATAGAGGACCGCGTCTCTCTGGCCTCTTACGACGAGACGGAGCAGTCTTCACGAGCACGCTTCGCACCCTCCTCTGAAGCCCGTCCCTATCCTCCCAAATCGTCCTACGTTTCATCACCATGGTGCGCGCCGCCAGCTACCTGGGCTCCCTTGCCCTGCTTGCCTCTTCGGCTCTGGCCAAAGAGGTAGCCGTCAATGAGGCTGTCGCCGCCGAGCTTTACGACTCGGGCCTTGTCCACAAGGCCGTCATGGACAGAAAGATGGTGAGTTTCCTTTTTTTCGAAACCCGCATCTCGCATGGATCCTCTAACAAGAGGGACACAGAACTTCTGGAAGACGGCGAGAGAGTCTGGCATCTTCAAGAGCGAGCAGTACCCGGAACTCAACGCCACCAAGTGCGTCAACGGCTGGGCGGAGGCCATCGTCGGGGATCGCCACAACACTTTCAGGTGCAACAACGTCGACCTCGTCCACTTCCTTCCTCACATTGCTCTCGGCAGCCCCGGCGCCGAAGGATCCTCCTCATGGGGCTGGACCTCGGACGACGACCGTGAGTTTGTCGCCGTCGGTCAGTACGACGGCACTGCCTTTATCGAGATTGGCAAGGACGGCCGCATGACCTACCTCGGCCGCCTGCCCCAGGTGACGACCCCTTCCGAGTGGCGTGAGATCCGGTCCTACAAGCACTACATGATCATTGGCTCCGAGGCGCCTGGCCACGGCGTGCAGATCTTCGACATGCACAAGCTGCTGACCATTGACCCTGCCAACCCCGTCGTCTTCCACCCCAGGAACGACCTGGCCGCCTGGACCAACGCCCTCATGCCCCGCGGCAACCAGCACAACATTGTCGTCAACGAGGAGCTGAACTACTTCGCCGCCGTCGGCTCGCAGCCTCGCACTGACCCCAACTGCCGCAGTGGTCTCAACTTCTTCGACCTAACCGACCCCACGAACCCCAAGTCCCTGGGCTGCGCGGCCGGCGACGGGTACGTCCACGACGCCCAGTGCATGGTGTACCACGGCCCCGACAAGCGCTACGAGGGCCGTGACATCTGCTACGGCTACAACGAGGACACACTGACCATCTACGACGTCACCAACAAGGCCAACGTGACCAACATCATCTCGCGCATCAGCTACGAGGGCGCGGCCTACACGCACCAGGGCTGGGTGCTCGACCCCAAGAACCAGGAGTACCTCGTCATGGACGACGAGCTCGACGAGGTCCGCGCCCGCGGTCCCGCCGCCGACGGCTTCCCCGTCACGTACATCTGGGACATTCGCGACCTCGAGAAGCCCAAGCAGACGGGCCTCTACAAGTCCAAGACCAAGGCCATCGACCACAACCAGTATGTCATTGACGGCCTCAACTACCAGTCCAACTACGGCGCCGGCCTCCGTGTCTTCGACGTCAGCTCCATCCCTCGCGACCCCACCGGCGCCTCCGTCTGCGAGGTCGCCTGGTTCGACCTCTACCCGGAGGACGACGACCTCCCCGGCGGCGGCGACGTCGAGTTCCTCGGCACCTGGTCCAGCTACGCCTACTTCAAGTCGGGCTACGTCTTCATCAACTCGATCGAGCGCGGCGCCTGGACCGTCAAGCTCACCGGCACCGACTGCCCGCGGGCCCCCGTCTGCAACGCCGACAACTGCCTGCGTTCCTTCCGCGCCACCTCGGTCCCCGGCCGCCTCGCCGAGTCGCGCGAGTTCTGCGACGACTTCCTCAGCCGGCCCGTCCGCGATGTCGCCGCCCTGCCGTCCCACGCCGTCAAGAACTGCGCCGGTGACGCCATCGCGCGGGCCTCGAGCGCCTGCGCCTGTCTGCCTACGGCCACGCCTGCTCCGTAGGTGAGGCATACGTATATGATATGAAGACATGAGAGGGAAGAGGATGCATGGTTTATAGCAATGATCAATACAAGATGCATATGTGGAAGAATGGCAGATATATGTGAACATAGTGAGCCACATACCTCGAATGGTCCCTCAAAATGTGACATGTTGTCATGTCCCTCACGCCACCCATTCATCCCACCTCACACTTGACGCACAGCACAATGGCACGGCACAACCATCAACGAACCACGAATCTATAGCATCCAGAACCGCAAGTGTCATTCATTACATGCTACAGAGGGGCTAGTCGCCAATGACTCTCAACCAGCACCAGGGAAAAAGAAGCCGCCCGCTCCGATAAACGCCAGCCTAAACCAGGACATCAAACCGCTATGCAAACCATATAGATGCTTTCCCCGCCTGTTCCTCTCCCGTTCCGTTTTGTATGTCCTTCTCTTCCGTTTCCCACTGTTATGTCCTTCCATTGATGGGGGGTGTCGTCATGTCGTCGCCAAGTCTAGCCCCCTTCAGGTCTCGCATTGTATTTTTACATCAAGTCCCCCTCCAACAGGCCCGCTTACATCCACATCATGTTACGGCTGCTCTGCTGGCGGTTCTGCTGCCACAGTGGGCCGCCGCCGTTCCCCCGGACGTAGCGTCGCGTGGGCGACAGGTCCGCCTCGTCCTCGGCGGAGGGAGTGAAGGCGTTGCCGCTGCCGCTCATGCTGCTATTGTTGACAGCCGTCGCGGGCCGGCTGTCCTCCTCGTCGATGCGCGTCAGAGCGTCGTTAAAACCGCGCGAGAATTCGTCGTACTCCTGCGTCAGCGGCACCTGGTCATCGTTGCCGCTGCCGCCCTGGGCGTTGTGCGTCGCGCGCATGGGAATGACCTCGCCCGAGGGACCATAGCCGAACGGCTGGTCGAGGTCGGCCGTGGGATGATGGGCGGGCTGCGCCATGCCCTTGTTGCTGATGATGGTTGTCTGGTTGCCGTTTTGGCCCGGCATGTAGGCCTGCTCGTACGTGTCTCGACCAGATCCGATAGGAGCGAAGCCAGAGGCACCCGTCATGGGACTGCAAAATTAGTTAGTAAAGACCACTCTGCTTTTTTCGCTGCGCAAAAGTAAATTTCTCACCTGATGTAGCGAATGTTTTCCTTGGTACCAGGTCCTTGGCGTTTATTGCCACGCTTTCGCTTCCAGCAGAAGAGACCAACGACAAGCAGACCGATGAGTACGGCGGCGCCGCTGATGGAGCCTCCGATAATGGCCCCAGTCTTGTTGACACCACCTGAGGAAGACGCATCTGGCGCTTCCGTGACGGGCTCGCCAGAGGCGGTGGAGGACTCAGCGGCTGCCGAGGTAGAGGACGACTCGTCTGTCGACGTTGAAGACGACGCCGAGCTGAACGCGCTGCTGCTGGATGAGGTGTCTGTCGACGATGCGGTTGACGTTGTCTGGCTGCCGCTGGAGACAGACCCGAGCGTCGTAGGCTCGGACAGCTGGCTAGGCGTGGCCGTCAGGGGCGCCGAAACAGTCTCGAGTGCAGGCGGGGCTGTCACGCCGGAAGCGGTAGCTACGACGGTGGCAGCCATGTCCGAGGCGGAGCCGCAGCCGTATTGGAAGTTTCCGCCCTCAAAGGTGTTCCTGTAGCAGACGTCGGAGCCGACGCAAGTGAAGACGTAGGGGTTCAGCTCGGTCTGGGGGCCGCTGTTGGCGTCAACGCAGCCGGTAAAGACACCCGTCGTGCATGCGCCGGCGCCGTTGGGACAGCATCCGATGGCGCCTACGCCCTGGTCAACAACGCAGTGCGAGCCGGCCGAGCACGTGGCGGGAAGGGCAGGGTCGCCGCCGACGTAGCCGCATATCGTGTTCTCCTCTTGCCTCCTCAGCAGGTCGTGAGGCAACAGCGAAGCCGCAGTTGGTAGCGGGGGATACGGGAGGACGTCGAGTTGGCGGTAGTCAATCACCAACGTCTGGCGAGGTAGCACGTGGGCGTTGGCTGGCGCAAGAATAGAGGTGAGCAACAGAATGGCCGTTGCGGAAGGCAGATGCGGGAGCATGGCATGAACTAGCGACATGGCGTCTTCGTAGCTTCTTCTTTTCTTGAAGAGGCGTCGTGTGAGTGACGCTGTGTCTCGCGCGATGGATGCCGATAAGTAGTGTTGTTGGAAATGGGAGGTGGCGAGAAGTAAATCTATCCGTTGGGAGTCGGCTGCTGTTCGATATGGTTTGCAATTTGGCAGGTGTTGCTGCTGTGTCTCAAGGCGGGCAGCGACCAGCGGGATCCATGGCAAGAGTCGGTGATTTGAACCCGTACAGCGGTTTGGGTCGGTTGGGGAAGCAACAAGAGAAGGGAGGCGATACGAGTGTGTGAGAGAGAGAGAGGGCACGACAAGGCAAGTGCGTCCTGGGCACCCGCGAGACAAAAGAAAGTACTCCAGCGAGCCAGGCACGGCACGGCCAAGAAAGAACAACCGTCTGAAGGCAAATTTAGACCCTGCAGGGAAGTCAACTAAGTGGCAGGGATGGAGGGGGCCTTTGCTTCCCCTTCCTCGGCATCGTCGTGAGAAGATGGAAAGACACAGGGCTGAAACGACAATACGTGGGATCCCAAGTCGATGGCCCTTATCATTAACCCTTTGCCTCAACTTCTTTCCCCTTTCATCGATGGAAATTGCGAATTAAGTTCCTCCATAAGGTCGTATAAACGTGCTGGGTCTTGCTTGGGGCTTTGGAAAAAGCAGGTGGCAGGTGCAGGCATCATCATGGGCTTTCTGGCTCTCGGCCGCAGTCCCACACCTTCGTTGGCTGGGCTCCCGCCAGGGTGGCGGGGTTTGGGGGCGTCATTGATGGGTAGGGGGGGCCTTTTCCTGTGGGTCTGGGCCTCCCGCTGCAGGTCTGACCCTACTTCAGGCACACCAATGGACAAGTCAGGGACCTTGCCCGACGATCTCGTCGCTTGATTGGGGAGGATTGGGTGAGATAGGAGGTTGGAGTTGCGGCTCGCTGCTTTCTCAGTGCCTTCCCAGTGTTTTCCGCTGGGAAGACGTGGCGGTGCACGCGTCGATCTCGCCCCAGCTGCGGGGTCGAACACATTTGGGCACTGTCGCGATGAGTGCTCAACGACACGTAAGCCACACAGGTCCGCCTGGGTCTTCACACTGTCTCGTGCAGTGCTAGCGGCACCACTGAGCGCTCCCCAGATGCCTTCACACCTACCTAGCATGACAACCTTTTTTTAGACCGCAGCGTGGCTGTGCCTGGCCTCCCTGGGCTGACTCGCTGGGGGTCTGACTGAACTCTGGATTTCGTTCCGACCAGTTTCCCGTTGCCAGATTTTCGCTATCTGTCTTCATCGGATGGCTTGAGCCGAAAGAGAAATGAAAAAGTGCCCCTTGATAATTCGTCTTCTTCGCCGTCGTTTTCGTGGCTGTTGGATAGCCTCACTCGCACCTCACTCGAATCCCTGCATCAAGACTTGTTTTTTTTCCTTCTTGCTACTCTTTGTCTGTCCCTGGCTGTTGCTGTGACCCTCGCCCGAGCTGCCTAGCAACCAATGGGGCAGCTCCGAGTCTGGAAACGAGGATCCGCATCAGAGCTCCCATCTAGGATGAGCCCCGTTCAGAGGCGCGGGGGGGGGGGGGGGGAGGTGTTGCGCCCAGCCACGAGTGACCCGGAGCGGACCTCAAACAACACCCACGTTGGCCCGAGCTGCTGCTTGCTACTTGCCATGTTGATGTCGTCTGTTGGCGTGGTCACAACCGAGACTGGTTCAGTCTGTCGCGCCTAGATGATCGTTCAACCTTGTGCTGTCAGGAATTAAATAGAATGGTAAGGCCGAGCTCAGTGTAGGGTTTTCGTTCGCTATGGTCCAGTGTCACCAATTGATGATGGCTTCTGGCGGTGCCTCGCTGCCGTTGGCCATAGTCGGACGAAATGGTCGTCTGATGTTGGGTTGACGCGGCCGTTGCTTCCAAGTCGGCGCAACTGCGTACCGGCAGTTAAGAAACGAAGAAAAGAGTCATGTCGAGAGCTGAAGATGGCTTCCGCGGGCAATCTCCAAAGCCGGCCCTTCTACCAGTCGGTGTCTCGACTGGATGCACGGCTGTTGACCAGTGGTGCCTACTAAAAGCAGGTGCTGGATGCGAGATCGATTGACGAATGGGCATTGCCATGTGCAGATCCCTGCATATAGTCTGAGCCGACGTACTGGGACGGCTCGGTGGTAGCAGGTAGCAGGTAGCAGAGCTGCTGTTGCGTTTCCAAGCCGGCGTGCCTTCCGATGATCATCGTTTCGTGACCATCTCCTCATCAAGTCCACAGACCGGACCAAGAGAAACCTGCAATGGCAAGGAGCATAGATTGTGCACACGCACCACCGAGGCAGCGGCACCGCGCTCAACGCGTCACGACAGGGCGGCACGGGCCCCCCGGGAACCCTGCTGTCCTTCAGGTGTCTGTCCCCTAATATTTCATCCCAGCCAGGGATTCTCGACCTGGCAGTTCGCATGGCCGTGGGCATCGGCCAGGGGCGTCCCGCCATGAGCATCCTTCCTATCGTGGAATCGTCCCCACACTTCGCGGCCAAAGCTTGGCATCTCGACCCTCACCGACCTCCTCCTTCCCCATTCCTCTCTCCCCTCACCATCACGCCCGTCTGTCTTGGCCTCTCCTCTTCATCCGAGCTGTTTGCTGGCTTCGCTTTGAAGCACAGGCTGCCTGCCCGTCATCCATTGGCTCCAAGGTCCTGTCGAGACAAAGTCAAGCAACCCCTCAGCCCATCATGCCGATGCGTGTCAAGTCGCGGCCTCTGCCGGCCGCCCGTGAGCCCAGCCCCATGTCCGTGAACTGGGACGCCAACCTGCTGCCTGACATTGGGGTCGACGACGGCTTCCGCGAGGTCATTAAGAAGCTGTCCGTCTACTTTGCCGAGGTCATTCAGCTGCCGAGCACCTTTGAGCAGCTCCGTACCACGACTGCCGGCGATAGCTTGAGGCTGCTCGTAGATCACCTCAACGCGACGTGCACCAACCCCGCCATTGTCAATGCCCTGCTGTCAGTTTTCTGTTTCCATCACTTCATCCCCCGAGGATCCCTCCTGCCCAGACTGACGCCCCTACCAGCGCTCTGCGGTGGCACTATGCTACCGAAGGCGACTCCTACAATCGCAACCTCGCCGAGGCGCGTGCTGACGCCTGTGAGATTGTCGCCTGGCGCTTCTTGACCCGCCTGTCTGAGCGTGAGGCCGTCGCTTTCTGCCTCTACGATATTCCCGACACCCAGGAAGGCGAGCAGGTCCCCGGCAACGGCGACGAGGAGAGCAACGAACAGTCGCCCCTCCTCTCGCCCAACTGGTCCAATGCTGGTGCAGGCCGCCACTCGCTTCCGCGCCCCGCTGGCGCCGGCAGCACCAAGCGCTATCAGCTCTTGTCTTCGCTGTCAAGGCTCACCATGAGCATGCACGCCAGCGACGACGATGACTGCGAAAGCGATGACGAGGACGACCCAACGGCCCCCTTCAAGTCGCTCAACGCCCTCGAGATCGCCGCCATTGCCGACGCCAAGCGCTTCCTCAGCCAGCATGTCGTGCAGAAGATCATCACGGGCATTTGGAACGGCGACATTGTCTTTTGGGACAGCCTTTCGATCCATGCCGAGAAGAAGCCGCGCTTCTACAACGCACGCACCGCCGATCCCTTCAGCCGTCTTCGTGTGCCGCGTTACCTCAAGGCCTGGGAGGCTCTCTTCTTCGCCGTCTTCCTGTGCCTCTACTACGGTGTCCTTGTCGAGCTCAACACGGAGAGGATCACGCCCACCGAGGCGACGCTGTACGTTTGGTTCGCTGCCTTCTGCTACGATGAGCTGAGCGAGTGGAACGATGCCGGGTCCATCTTCTATGCTGCCGATATATGGAACCTCTTCGACATGATCATGATCGGTATCGGCGTTACCTTTGCCATTTTGAGTAAGCTCTCCTCCCGTGAGAAACGTGTCGTTGCTGGCATTTCTAACAACGTTTAGGGGTCATCGGTCTTGTCAATGATGACCAATACATCACTGATCTGGCCTTTAACGTCTTCTCGCTCGAGGCCCTCTTCATGGTGCCGCGTATCTTCTCATTCCTCAGCTTGTCCCCGTACTTTGGCACCTTGATCCCTTGTCTCCGCGAGGTGAGTTTTCTGATCACTACTCCGCAAACTTAACTGACACAGCCTTGCAGATGGGCAAGGACTTTGTCAAATTCATGGTCCTCGTCGTCATCATCTACCTCGGCTTCCTCACAACATTCTCCCTTATCGGCAAGGAGAAGTTCCCTCTACGTCACATGGCCATGAACCTGACCAAGATCTTCTTCGGCTCGAGTTTTGTCGGCTTCGAAATTATGCGCGATATTGACCCCGTGTTCGGACCCCCGCTCATGATTCTCTTCGTCACGCTCTCGTCCATTCTCCTCATGGGCTCGCTCACCGGTATGCTCAGCAACTCGTTCTCGCGCGTCATTACCCACGCCCGCGAAGAGTACCTCTATGTCTACAGCGTCTACGTGCTCGAGGCCTCGACTAGTAACCGCCTCACGCACTTCTACCCGCCCTTTAACCTTGTCGCCCTCGTCATCTTCCGCCCCCTCCGCCTCATCCTCCCTTCGGATAACAAGTTCCGCGCCGGCCGCATCCTCCTGCTCAAGGCCACGCACCTCCCCATCGTCGGCGCCATTCAACTGTACGAGCTCATCCGCCGTCGCGTCCTGCCGGACGAGTTTGCCGGTTTCGCGGGACCCCGCACCTCGTCGCAAATCACCAAGCCGCACCGCCAGATTGGTCTGGGCCGGCCCTCGTCGTCGCAGCGCCCCGGTCTGCCGTCGCCACGCCACTCTTCGGCTCGTGACCAGACGGACGAACGCGAGGATGACGGCATGGAGGGCCCGACACCTGTCGAGATGCGCGTGTCGGAGCTTGCCGAGCGCATCGACCGGCTCACGGCACTCGTCGAGGCGCTGCACAAGCCACAAGAGCAGAAGGCTGCCAAGACGGACAGCTCCTAGCCAGTCGATCCGCATCATTCGTAAAGCCTTATGGCGATCACGTCGGAAAACCGAACGGCTAGTGAATTTAAGACCTGTGTTAGGATTCATGTTCTTTTGCATTTTCTTCTAGGCCGCCTGGATCATCGTCCGTACCGTAGTCTGCATTTCCCCTGCTACACTTCCAGCCTAGCTAGCCTTGACGATTGCAATGTAGCGCTGTTGGATAACTTTGCAATCTTGACTTAAGCATTAATCAATCGGCCACTCGCTGTGCGTGAGAGAGATGTTGAGAGGCGGGATGGAAATGCACCGTTCCGGGGGGGGCTGAGCTGCACGATAGCCTCAGCTGACGGCAATTTGATGGATGCCTGCCCTGCTTCACACGCCTGCATCCACTTTGTGCCGCAGGATCGATCGACACTTTTATGTACGCCCTCCCCAATTCCCTGTCCTCCCCCGCGATGCGATACTGAAGCCCTCCACTGTCGTTTGGGAACCCCCCCCCCCCCTTTCTTTGCTTCCCCGATCATCGTATTCCAACATGGACCGGTTTCGCATGCCACGATATAGTACCGATGAAGAGGAGGACTCTGAGCCCCTGCCCGTGATCGAATTCCCGCCCAACAACAATGGCCCCGGATGCGCTCGGTGCCACAGTCTCCTCAAAACAAAAACCGTCTGGCGTCTCGAAGTCAAGATTGGCGACCTGCGGGACGAGCTGACGGCCACGGGACGCATCGAGTGCCCCGCCTGCCGGCTGCTCTGGGACGGCGCCTACGCCGTCGTCGGCCTCGACATTTACGCCTACCAGTGGCTCCAGGTCAACGAGAGGGGACCAGACGTCTCCATGGGTCCGCTTTCCGTCACGCTCTGCCCGGGGTGGTATAACGGTACCAACGAGCCACCTCGCCTGAGAGACGGTCCGTCAAAGGGCAAGGTGCTCCGGGTGGAGGTGCAGTATTACACGCCTTGGGGTAAACATGCTCCTCGTTTTCCTCCTTACTATTCGCGCTACCAACGACGCGGTGTTTTTCTGACGCATGCTCAGATGTCGAGGCACGTTCACCGTGGGTGGCGGTGGGCAAGGGCTACCACATTGCGACTGAGGGTCTCGCGGACAGCTGCGTCGAGCTGGCGCGCACTTGGTTGAGGGATTGCACCGCTGGTTCGGGCAAGCATACCAAGTCCGGATGTCTTGCTAGCGAAACATCGCCTCTTCCGAAGAGGGTTATTGATGTTGAGAACAACAAGCTGTACTTGCCGTTGCCGAACGAGAAGGACCGCTATGTGGCACTGAGTCACTGCTGGGGCGGGAGCACACCAGTGCGTACCACACGTGGCACGCTCGCGGCTCATCTCAAAACCCTACCATCTCTGCTACCTGCGACCTTTCGCGATGCTATTGCCGTCACAAAGATGTTGGGTGTTCGGTTTCTCTGGATAGACTCTCTTTGTATCATCCAAGACGATAAGGACGATTGGCGTAGCGAGGCGGCGCACATGGCGACAATTTATGAAAGCGCCCTCGTCACTATCTCGGCCGATGCCGCCTCGTGTAGCACCGACGGCTTCCTCGCGGCGTCTACGCGGCAGACTAAACCACATGCCGAGGTCCCGTATTCCTTTACGGGTGCTACCGGACACAGCGTGGAGGGTGTTGTCTGCGCCCGGGAACGCGGCAAGCTCGGGCTTCTGCTGCCATACCATGGCCTCGCCGGCGTGCGCAGTCAAAAGGAGACGGAATACTCGTGGGCTGACGAACCGGAAGCCCCTCGCAGTATTCTGTCGACGCGGGGCTGGGTCTTCCAGGAACGCATCCTCTCGCCCCGCACGTTGCACTTCTCTGAGTTCGAGATGGCATGGGAGTGCCGTTCCATTTGTACTTGTGAGTGCTCGGCAACAAGTCATAGACCCTACGTTTACGAGAGCTTGCTCAAGGGGCTTCTTGTCAACGACGATGATCAGGAGTACTTCCGCGACTTGTGGCGCGTCGAGGTTGTGCAGGAATACTCGCGCTTGGCTCTCACCTTTCCCCAGGACCGACTCATCGCACTGGCGGGGCTCGCGACCGCTGTCGGGCGACTGAGACCTGAAGACCACTATGTCGCTGGTCTGTGGCGTTCGTCACTCGGCGAGGACCTGCTGTGGGCGGTCCAACCCATCAAAGCAAGCGCGCGACTCTCATCGAGGCCGGCAGCGAGCTGGTCTTGGGGTTCCGTCACAGGTGCTGTAGCCTACGAGCGATCCAGTCGACACGACCTCGGCAGGCGGCGGCTTTCAGAAAGCTTTCAAGTAGAAAGGGTTGCCTTGCGCTCCAATGGGGAGGACAGGTTTAGCGATCCGCTCATGGGGTCGTCGCTGAAGGTGACGGGCCAGGTCTTGCGAGGCAAGCTCGCTGGAGTTGCTGAACAGAACAAGACGTGGTTTGTGCCAGGGGGTTGGACGCCCACGTCCACCTACACGGGGTCCTTGCCAGGGATCTCACAACCAGCGCCCTCGCCGGGTCCATTTCTCGTGGCGTGGGACGTGATGACAAGGGAGACGTCTGGGGACGACTTGAGGCCATACAGGGATAGGCAGTTGCTCTTTGTCATGGTTGCAGAGCAGCTGGGAGGGCCATGCGGGCTGTTGCTGGAAGAAAAGAATTCAGGATCGCGCCCGTCGTCACGATGCACGTGTAGTCGGGTTGGATTTGTATACTCAGGTGAGGACTCGTCCCCAGTGCCACGCCGGCGCGGATCGATACCAGACTTGGCGGAAGAAGAGAGACAAGATCGCGCTCATATGAGCTTAGCATGGAAGAGATGGGACAAGTTGAGTGTCAAGATGAGAATCAGCATTGAGTAAGGAAGATAGTATGCGCGTTGGCGAGAGGTGCCACCAGGCCACGGAGACTCTTGGTGTCAATGTTGGCAGTGGCAGGATCGTCCTCAGCAAAGCTTCGACATGGCGACAGTAGATGTATGGAGAAGCTGCAACTGAGCCCGTGTCTCTTGTCAAAATAACCATTTTTTACCAGTTGTACGTAGGTACGTATCTAGGTAAGGTAGGTACATTAGGGAAAGCACAAGAATCTGCCTTCAACACGAGGCAGGAGAAGCTCAGGAAGGAATGTTCCTCCTCGGTCAACGGTCCACCGAGCTTCCCCCAGCGTGGGGGCCCGCCCCGTCGGCTGCCGGCACTCAGTGGGGGCCACTGGGGGCCACTGGGACATGCTGGGGGGGGGCTGTCGCGAGTGCAGTGAGTCCTCGGCGCCGGTTGACCACCGCCCAAGCTTCCCTCCGCGACTTGCTTGTGCTAAAACCCCTGTTCGTCCGCGAGTAACCGTCCCCATCATCAGGCCATTCCACCATGCCATTTTATCTCCGATGTCGGGCGCACGCACTGCAGGGCGTACCGCGAAAGCCCGTAAGCCAGAAATTCACCGTCGTCATTCGCTGGTTGACAGCCCGAAGCCCACTCGTCATCTCGCTGGCTGGAAACCGGGTCGGGTCGCCTTGAGCTTCGGGTCCAGTGCTGGTCCAGGGTCAACCAGCAGCAGCAGCAGCCAGACTTCTTCTGTCTCGTCCTCTTGTCTTGCCTGGTCCCTGTCCCATTCCGTCCTGTTCCTAGTCATCGTCAACCATTAGGGAGTCACCGACAACCTCGAGAGAAATTGCAGCTTTTCGCCCCGACCTTTTGCGCTCTGCCACGGATCGACGGACAGCGCAAGTAGAACGTATCCCAACTCGGTCGCCAAACTGGCTCGCTTTTCGGACAACCAGGCTGCTTCGCCGAACCGGCGAACGAGACCAGACACCCCGGCTCGCAGAAAGCGATGAACGACGACAGCACAGCCTGCCGAACGCTGGGCTCGGCAGAATCACCACTTGCGCTGCAACCGTCCAGTCCGCTGGCCGTCGCCGTCATGGCGCCCGATAAAAAGATTGACGTCCTCGGCGCGCTGCCGGCACGTATAGAACGAGAAAGGATATGGAACACACAAAACTTGGGACTGCGCCTCGGCTCTGACCTGCTGGCAGCCGCGAGCGCCGCGGCCTTGGTCGCCCCTGTGATATCCATCATTGACCGGTGCGTACTCTCGCAATGCGTTGTCTTTTCTGACCGGAAAAAAAAAAAAAAAAAAAGACCACAAGAGCCTTGAGAAGTGCCGCGACTAACATGACCATAGCTCCATCATGGAGAATGCATCAGGCTCCAAGACGCTGGGCGACTCGATCAAATCCTCCTTCCGCACGCTGCTGCTCCGACCCCACGCCCTCCTCTTCTCTAAACCCGCCGCGCTCATCTTCCTCGTCTACGGAAGCACCTACCTGACAGCCAACACACTCGACACCGTCTCCTCGACCGTCGCGAACAAGCCCGCCACCACCGTGACGGCTGGCACGGCCAAGTTTGCCGCCTCCTCGGCCGCCAACATTGGTGTCTGCATCTACAAGGACCAGGTCTTCGTGCGCATGTTCGGTCCCCCCGGCGTCGTCCCGCGGCCCGTCACTCCAGCCTCCTACGCCCTGTTTGCCGTGCGCGACTGCATCACCATCTTTGCGAGCTTCAACGTGCCGCCGTTGCTGGGGCCCTGGATCAATGAGCGCATGGGCGCCGAGCTGAGACGCAAGGTCGACGGCATGACCGTCGCCCAGTTCATGGCGCCGGCCGCCGTACAGGCCATCAGCACGCCGCTCCACCTGCTCGGCCTCGATCTGTACAACAGACCGGGCAGCGGCGCCGTGGTGCCCTGGAGCGAGAGGTGGGCTGCCGTCCGCAAGAACTGGGCCATCAGCGTCGCCGCGAGGATAGGCCGCATCGTGCCCGCTTTTGGCGTCGGCGGCGTTGTGAACACAAAGGTCAGGCGGAACCTCATGGAGAGGTTGGTTTGATAGGGACCTCTGGACTCTGCTCTGCACTGCGTTCGGGCCGCACCGGCCAGAAGTGGCTTCGGCTTTCCGATAATTGGATATGGCGTTTCGGGGGGATTGGGTGATGTCTGCTTTTTATCTGCAACTGTACAACAACAAAAGGAGGGGCAAATCCTCCCGCACGGCTGGCTAATGAACAACACATCAAGAAGATACATAGAAGGGACAAACAGATGGGGACGCACACGTTTTCAATGAGTTGAGGTGCGGCAGGTAGACTTGGGGTGTACCCCCCACCCTCATCAAATGAAGCCCGCCTCTTTAAGTGCACGTGTGACCTGGTCATCCTCCGTTGTCCGCTTCTTGACGCGCCGCTTGTGACGCTCGCCCGTGTCGATAAAGTTCTCCCAGAACTTGAGACCCTCGATACCCTCCTCGCGACAGAGCACGCCGCGCTCTTCGGCCATTTCCAGCTCTTCCTCAGCCACGCCGATGCTCCAGCCAAACCTCTCGGCTGCGTCGCGTGCTGTGACTCCACGGCCGAACATTCGCCAGTCCCATGCCACCTCGCGCTCGGGGGGAAACTCGTGAAGGTCTGCCAGCCATGACTTGAGGGCCTTGATGGTCGTCTCGTCGGTCCTGTCACTGCTCTGGACCACCATGACACCGCTCTTGAAGGTGCGCAGCCGCACGGGGAGCTTGAGCGACTCCCACATCTGGGCCGCCTTCTCAAAGTCCATGGGGCTGACAAGCTCGACACCGCCGCGGGCCCGGTTGAACATGGCCCACAGGTCGACCAGACTCAAAACCCCGCCCGCCTTCTTGAGGACGCCACGGGCGTCGTCTGTCAGAAACTCGGCCAGATTACGAGCCAGCTCCGAGAGGTAGAGCTTCTCAGAGCTGCTTCCGCTGACTATGTCCTTTGTCGTGATCAGCCCGAGCTGGCTGGCCGACTCGGCGAGCAGCGCGTTCGCCTCAGAAGCCGCCGCGCCACTGCCCCCGTTGGCCTGTCGCGCGAATCTCTCTGCGAGCGCCACGATCTCCTTCGCCGAGGCCATGAGAGCGTCCAAGTCCTCAAAAGCGCTGCCAATCATGACCTCGTTGTTCTTGCGCATATCGAGGCCGCGCTGCTCAAGCCCGGCAATGCCCACTCCTTTCTTTCGTTCCGGGCCTGAGCCTGACGGTGACTGGCCATGAGCCCCATTTTCACTCGAGGCTCGACCGCTTCTCGGTACCGGCGGGGCTCCTTGCAAAAGCCATTTTCGCTGCGCGATGGAGTTTTTGAGCCTTTCGTGGAAGATCTTCTCGCCTCCCCCTCGGAAGGATATCTTGACGCTCTCCGCCGTGTCAGACCCAGATCCAGCGGTAGGTCCCTTCAGAACGGGCCCCGGTGACTCTGTTCGTTGAGGGGCCTCCTTGAGGGCCGATGTCGGTGTGTTTTGGGCCAAGAGCGGCGCACCGCATATTTCACATGTTAGCAACGATGGATGGTTGAGGAACGTACACCGAGGGCATTGGAAATGGGCGCTGGGGTCGAGCGGCGCTGGCTGCACTGGTTGCTGTGGAGGAGGCGTGCCTATGATGCTGGACGATCCTGGCCACAGTGGGGGCCCGCCCGTTTCTCCTGTTCGCGAGTTCGACCGTTGGGGTTGCGCTGCGGCAGGCAGCGGCCCGGAAGGAGTCGCAGGTGCTGCAGCGGACCTATTCGTGGCGTTGGAGATGGCCGCCTTTAACACGTGCGCCAAGGAGGGCTTGATCCCGCAAGCGAGGCATGGCGGCAGAGGTGTATGAATATTGGCCGTGGTTGGATCGAAATTCGAAGGAACTGGGTTTGAGAAGCTGCATATGGTGCAGACCCAGGTTGCAGAGCTGACCGACGGCTGCTCGGAGGGGGGTCTGTAGGGGCCATCGGACGAAGCAGGTGTGGTGGAACCTGAACCAGGACCGATATGAGAGCTTGGCCGTCCGGTGGCTGGGGATATGGCTGATGCTCTGGCCATGAGCGAGGAACGCTTCAAGGGTTTCGGTATGAGCGTTATCTTGGCCGACGACTTGAGGAAGCCAGCGTAGAACTCGTAGCGGTCGACATCTTTCAACTCGAGTGCGACCGAGTGCGTTCGAGGATCTTCTTTGTCGACATAGCAGATTCGGTGCGATGTCAGGTATACCTGGCCATTTTGATGGTGCGGCAACTTATACTTCCTACGAGCTAGAGTCAGCAGCAGTTTGGTCGCAAATCTAGGGCGCATCCCGACTTACCCCTCATATAGGCCCACATTGTCTTGCACAAATAGCAGGACCTCGTCAGGCAGATAGGAAGGCCGAAGAGCGGTGGTGAGGTCGATGGATTTGAGAAACATCCGTCATGCCAGAGCGGCCGCTTTGCCAGCTTGCTTCGTTGCAGGTCGGTTGATGCGAGGGAGATGGATGACGACCATAGGCTAGCTAGCACACGTACAAAAGCACATGAAGCTCTGGCAATCGTCGAGTAATCTATGGATGCCACATGGTTCGCGGGCGTTAAGAATGGTCGGCCAGGTCCTCGCGGCAAGATTGGGTTGCGAGTCGTGTGTCGATGACCTTATGAAGTGCCCTCCCCCCCCCCCCGCGCCCTGAGAGTCAAGGTGTCCATCCCTGTCCTGGCCGGCCGCCCCTCTACTGCTGATAAGCGTGCCGCTAGATAAGACCAGGGGCAAAACGTCACATGCTGTTTGCCCCATTTGAGCCAGCGTTACTCGAATCGAAACATTGAAGGCTAACCATGACGTCTACTTGTACTTTCCAGGGGTCCGAAGCACAATGCGAGGACGTTACAACGCTGCATCTTGACCCTTGGAGGAATCTGCGAATCTGGAGCTAGAGAAGTGTTCTGTGACAGGTAGATACGATCATGCTGACTCATATGTTCGCGTTTGGACTTGCCGGTAATCTCGTTGTCGGACGCTAAGGTAGACACTTGAGGGCGCCTTGGTGAACACCCCGGAAAACCTGGCGAACCTATGTTCCAAGGCCGGATGGCGTGGGTGCAGTAAAAGCTTACGGAAAATTTCTTGGTGTACTCAGAGCGAGTTGCCTGGGTAAAAGGGAGACTTTCTAGGTAGCCAACAGGTGATAATGAGAAAGCTTCCTTGGGGGATGCTCAGTCACGTGGCTGATCATAAGGTCCGTGCGTTGCGACTCCTCTCAAGTAAGAAAGAAGTCTATGCTTTGCCCACAGATCCTCTGCTCCACAGATTCCTCTCGACTCTTTCACAGCTTCACACGCACACTCGACAGCAAGCCCGAGTCGACAATAGCAGGCACACCGACGAAATCTAGTCTCTAGAAAGCCTCCACGAAAGACAACTAATCAAGGCAGCGTCTTCGGACCATCGGACCACCAACCGACATACGCGCGATTTACCCTCATCATCACCATGATGCCTTCCGGCTGGCAGACCGCACCTCCTGGTCTTCAACATCCGACTCCTGTTCCTCCCGTCTCGAACTATGCCTACCCGCCCAGTAAGTCTTGGTTCTGTGCAAAACAACACGACACAAGGCTGACTGTCCGTGCAGACCCAGCCTATACGCCGGTTCAGGTCCGTCAGGGCTTCGGCCAGTATCCTCCTCACCCTATGTCTCACGCCCCCGTTGCGATGCCCTCGTCCGAAACTATCACTCCCGCACCTGCTGCTCCTCCGCCGAAGGGCAAAGTTGTGTTCTCTCCCTCTGTTCGCGAATATGTTCGTCGTGCTTTCCTACCAGCCAACCTGAACCCGTCCGTCTCTAGAGAGGAGGTCGAGGCCAAGTTGAAAGAGACGATATCCAGCGCCGTGGACACTGGTAGCATCGACTCCATCGACTGGGACCACATGCCATCACCCACTGCTCTTGTTCAAGCGGCCCGTCATCATGCAGCTGCTACTTCCATGTTCAATGTAAACGCAAAGAAGCGCAAGTCGACTGATCTCGGCGGCGATGATCAGTCTTCTGCTATGCCGTGGCGTCATACTAACAACAACCACACTTCGTCCCTTGAGGATCGCATCACACACCCCTCGCCTGATAAACGACCCAGTATGGACGAACCCCTGCCTAAATCCAGTAAGTTCCAGAAGCAGCTGGAGAAACGCCAGCGCCGATGGGGTAACTATCAGTCGGCGCCACGATCCCCCACGCCTCCGCCGTCAACGGGTCCCGTGATCGGTACCTGTGAGGTTCTCGAGAAGAGATACCTGAGGTTGACGTCTGCCCCCGTCCCGTCCCTGGTGCGACCCGAGCCTGTGCTTCATAAAACTTTGGATGTATTGAAGAAGAAGTGGCGGAAGGAGAGCAACTATTCCTACATTTGCGACCAACTAAAATCCGTACGCCAAGACCTGACCGTGCAGCGGATTAAGAATGACTTCACTGTAACGGTCTACGAATTGCACGCCCGGATTGCCTTGGAAAAGGGGGACCTCGGTGAGTATAATCAGTGTCAGACCCAGCTGCGCACTTTGTATGCGCTGGGTCTGCAGGGGAACCCCATCGAATTCAAGGCATACCGTATCCTCTACTTTATCCATACCGCCAACCGCACCGGATTGAATGATGCGATGGCAGATCTAACCACAGCAGAGAAGGAGAAGGGCCCTATTAAACATGCACTAAGTGTTCGCTCAGCGCTAGCCCTGGGTAACTACCACAAATTTTTCCAGTTGTATCTCGACACCCCCAACATGGGCGCTTATCTCATGGACATGTTTGTCGTACGAGAGCGTCTCGCAGCTTTGTGCAACATTTGCAAAGCGTAAGTTCATTCTCCATCCCCTGCTCGCCAGAAATTTCCTGCTGACACACTCATAGTTACAAACCAGACGTAAAGTTACGATTCATCACTGAGGAACTCGGTTTCGAGTCCGATCACGACGCTGCTCAGTTCATTGTTGACTACAATGGTCAAGATCTTCTTGAAGAGCGGCAAGATTCCATCTCCCTCATGACCGGCAAGGCTGGCCCGCTATTCGAGACGGCTCGAAGCGCGGCCTTCCGCACCGTCGATATCAAGGGACAGATTTAAGGACACCCGTAATTCGTTGGCTGCATACGATATTCCACGTTTGCAGCCATGTAGCACATCTTTCCGCAGCCGCGTACGATGAGCGCATTGTCAGCCCATGATCATGGCTGCAGCAATGGCCACACGATTCCATACATGTAGCCAATCTCGTCCCTTTCTTTTCTTCTTTTCACCTCCTGTCCTCCTAACGACATACCTGGTCACGACACGACCAATTCCGCTACGAAAACCGGACAGGATTGTCTAGCCAGGCAGCCTAATGGTGTTCACTGCACGCGGTCAAAACGCCTGCCTCGTTACGATGCGGTGCGCATGTATGCCTCATATGGCTGTACTCTCTCTCAAGAGCAAACCCGTGCAGCGTCATCGTGTCCTTGCAAGCACCTTGAGGGTGGCTTTTTATCGGACTCTTCTCCATGGCTCGATTTGCCACTTGATACCCTTTGATATTTATTCTTTACTTACGCGGCCATCGGGGGCACTTTGGTTTTCACATGAGACGGGTGCTGCCGGACGGTGTTCATTGTTTGAGACGAGCAGCGCATGACGAGTAAGAGAGGAGCCCATATTTATGGTAGTACTAGATACCATGTGCTGAAAAGGAGTCCGAGACAACAAACTTGGCTTGCTTTTGCAAAGCGAGCCAAGTTGGCTGTCCGGCGTTGGATGAACAAAAGAAGAAGTTTGTTTTACCTTAAGGCTGTGCCTCTTCAGCCCCCTCACAATGCACGTGTGAACCCGAGCGGCGTATGACACGGGATCGCCCGCGTCCTAGTCAGACTTGTTTGTGAAGGCATTGATGAGCCCGCTTGGAACTCTCGGACTGAAACCGGCATGCGGCCGAGCCGGGCACGAGCCCCGGGGCACATCCGGGGGGAGGCGGAGATGGACGGGCCTCCACAAGAAATCAATTAATCTGAAGCATCTGATGGATGAGACGAATGAATTGGAATTGGAACGGGGCGCAGCAAGCCCCGTGCTCCAGCAAATCGCACACGGCGTTTCTTTCTAGAAGAATTGTTCGAAGGACGAGGGCGTCGTCATCGGGGAGGTTGTGACGTGTGTGCGTGCAGCTCCATGGTTATGTAGTGCGATACATTCACTGATGTGCTACCTCTTGATCAACGGCTCAATGAGGAGAACTGGTAGGATGGCCCAAACAACGTCAAACACGAACCGCGCGCCAGCCCGGCGGCAGCGTGCAGGCGGCCTACCAAATCGCTGAGCCATGGTACAGCCCGCCACGCTCCGAGAGGTGCAATATGACGATAAATGTCTTGCTTGCCTGTCCACGTACAGGTAGAGAGACAAGGCTTCACGTCAAGGCGAGACAGCACAGGAGCTCAGTCGCAGCATGACATGGAGGCCCAAAAAAAAAAAGTGGCATCGAGGCTTCCGATAGATGGGTAGTGGGTAAGCCACCCCCGCCAGGGTAATTCGTGATTCATGCCAGCCGCAGATGGGTCACTTGATGTTAGGGGAATCTGGGTTCTGTGGTGGTACGAGGGCCCTTGCGTCGCGTGTGTGCTGCTACGCGCGTTGCCCATATTATCGATAAGATGCCGCCGCTGTCTCTGGCTCGTACATTCTGAACAAAACTACCCCTCCCTCGATCGACCCCTCAGGTATATCGATTCGATCGAGGCTCACGCAATAGAGACCGAGAGCCATGCGGGATGTTCTTGTGCAAGGGAAAGCAACGACGTCAATGCAGAACCGGACGCGAGCCAAACGAAAGCATGGGCCGGTAGGCAGTCGGTTCAGCTGGGCTGACAACAGAGGGTAGGAGTCGGCATTCAAAGCGTTGGGGCCACACGCTGAGCTGATCGGTGCGTTTGAGGGGGAGGGGCTCAAAGGCCGTGTGCGTGGTTGGAGCTGGCTAGTTGTTTCTGTTGGCATGCTGTATGATAGTGATCATAAGATCCGGGCGCTCGGCCTTCTCTCGCGCTGTCATGACGGCATGGAATTGCCCAGCCGGTCAGTAGGAGAATGGCAGTCAAGGAATCAAACAGGCGACGGAGGCACGCAGCAGCCCAATACAGGGAGGACAGACGAACCCACAAAGATGTTTGGTTCAGGCGTGCTCCCAATGTGCACCCAACCACCAACCCGTCGCCCTACCCCCTTGTTCGGGCTCTTCGGCCTGGTCGTTCGCTGGAGGATCCCCATCCCGTCCCATCTAATTAGCGTACATGCAGCAAAGGTGTGCTACGATGGTGCTGGTACTGTACCTAGCTGGGAGGGAGGCCCCTCTCTTCCGGCTGGCGCAGTGGGAGGAGGTGCAGGCAACGACTGGTGCGGCATAGTATTTCCAGGGTGGATGGCTGTGAACCAAGCAAAGCCGAGTCCTTTTCCCACGGCTGGTTCCCTCCTCCACTCCCCTGCACCTGCATTTCTTAGTCTTACCGACCCAGAGAGACCTCCTTCTCATGCCCACCAGCGCCTGCCACCACACCCCCCCCCCTCCCCTCCTTGCCTCCCTCCTTCTGCTGCGCCAGCCTCGAGTCTCCCTGCCTACTGCGACCAGGCCGAAATTCTCTGCATCTCGACGACAGGCATCGGAATTAGTATGCGTTGAATGCACATATCAAAACGTTGCGACAACATCTCTCGACAACGCTCCAACAAGTCCCACGACACTTGACGGAAGAGCCACGGTCATTGAGGCATTTGCATTTGCGCACTGCTCGCATTCTCTCCCACTCGTACCTCCATCACGGAATACACCAGGCACACGACCCCCCTTCTTTTACTTTTCCACGTTCAACCGCGACACGCAGGTTGAAACCAAAGGAGAACTCGAAATCGCCCATTTACCGAGACATCAGTTTGCATAAGTGCGAAGGAGGACTTGACCTTGAAGACGCAGCATCGCGTTCGCACTCGAGCTTCTGAGACTTGACGCCAAAGTCCCCGCCCTCCTACATTCGCTCAAGGTGCAGCAGGAATCCTACCTTGCCGCGAATCTGCCACAAGCCGCCGTCCGATCAACCAAGCAGGGTCCTACCATTCACTGACTCAACGTCCGGCTGGCACCCCTCAACTTCGTCTCTCCTCTGTGGTGCAATAACCCCATATTGCCACTATTATCCCGACCTCGCGCCGGAAACACACGAAACCATCAGTCATTCCGACTTCTACTTCTACGCTTTTAGTCGCCGCTTCTTTTTCTGCTGAGAAGAGAAAGTTGAAGCAGGCTACTCTGGGGAAAACGCTTGCGGCGTCATAATACCAAGACAATACGGCGCATTGATTCTTTCAGGCGTCGCACAACACATTCGCGCACGCGAGGAGGATAGTGGCTGCTCTCACGCCCTGACAAACTGAGCATCAGCTCGTCGCACAAGATGAAGGTTCGTGGAGCTCTTCGTCGCATGCACACAAATTGCTTTTGCGTCTTCTTTTCCATGCAACTGTACAGGAAACTGCGGTTTCCCCCTTTCCTACCATTTCCACCTTCTCTTAGCTGCCGTACACAGCAAGATGACCAACGTACTGACCAAACATGCTTTATTGCAGGCTTTACGCAGATCGATCAAAGGCGAGAAGGATAACTCAAAAGTTTCCATCGCCCCGAAATCCGCCATCGCCATCGTGCCACCGAAAAAGGTGCGATACAGCAGACCCCGCGCGACTTGCACGCCTTGCTAACGCAGACACTACAGGTCATTCGAGCGCTGTACGATTACGAGGCGCAGTCTGAACAAGAACTCAGCTTTTCGCGTGGAGACTTCTTCCACGTTATTGGAAAGGAAAATGACCCCGACTGGTACGAGGCCTGCAACCCCGCACTTCCAGATGCTCGTGGCCTTGTCCCGGTGGCTTTCTTCCAGGCCCTCGGCCGCACCGAACGTGACAGCGCTCAGTCTGACGGAAGCAACCCGCCGCAAGCTCCGCCCTCCCGAGCACCTGAGCATGACTCGGGGTACGCTGAAGCCAACAATCACGGAGGAGGACCTATCTCTCCACCTAGCGGTCCCATGCCTGGCGCGATTACTCAGCGCACTTCTCGATCTGGGAGCAAGTCGGGCGCAATGGTGTACGGTATCGTCATGTACGACTTCCAAGCTGAGCGTGCAGATGAACTGGAGGCGAAACAGGGCGAGGCTATTATTGTCATCGCCCAGTCCAACCCGGAGTGGTTTGTCGCCAAGCCCATAGGGAGGCTTGGAGGGCCTGGCTTGATCCCGGTCTCGTTCATTGAGATTCGAGACATGGCTACCAACCAGGCAGTGAGCAACCCAGCAGAAGCCATCAAGAAGGCTGGTGTGCCTAAGGTGGAGGAGTGGAAGAAGATGGCCGCCGAATACAAGAACAGCAGCATTACCCTTGGTAAATTTGAGGGAGCCGGTCAGCCGGTTGGTCAGGGCTTGGAGCAAGGTATGGAGCGTATGAGCCTCCAGCAGCAAGGGCGTATGAGCAGCCAGAACAGCGCCAACCACGTAAGTTCGCCAAATGCCCTTTGACTTGGCAGCAGTTCACTGACTTTTTGCCCGCAGCAGGTCCGCGCCTCGCAACAAGGTGCCGTTCAAAACTCGTATGCTGCAAAGCCCGTCTCGCAGATGTATGCGCCCATCTCGGCCCGCATTCCCAGGTACTGCTTCGCCGAAGAAAAGTATTGGTTTGTCATTGAGGCGGTTCTCGAGGACGGACGTCATTGGGAGTTGTCGCGTTATTATGAGGACTTCTACGACTTCCAAATCGCCCTCTTGACCGAATTTCCAGCCGAAGCTGGCAACACTGGCACCCAGAAGCGCACCCTGCCTTACATGCCCGGTCCCGTCAACTACGTGACAGACGCTATCACGGAGGGCCGACTGCACAATCTTGATGCCTATGTCAAGAACCTACTCGCACAGCCACCTTATATTGCTCGATGCATGCTGGTGAAGCAATTCTTCGCCCCCCGCGAGGGTGATTACGAAATCGACCCCAACTCGACAGGTGAAGAGTACAGGCTGTCAGGCGCCTCTCAACAGTCATCAACAGACTCTCCCGCGGATGGTGCCTCGCGGCAGTCTTCCAGGAACAACCTGAGCGGCGGAGGCTACTCAGGCCTGTCTGCAGCACCGCAACGATCAAACAGCAACCAGCCCAGTATGACGCGTCAGA
Organism: Verticillium nonalfalfae; assembly: GCF_003724135.2. Lineage (NCBI taxonomy): Eukaryota > Fungi > Ascomycota > Sordariomycetes > Glomerellales > Plectosphaerellaceae > Verticillium > Verticillium nonalfalfae. The sequence goes on along the minus strand of NW_021167251.1, from coordinate 193,290 downwards.
CATCCTCACTCTCCCAAGGACCCCAGCCGTCACCTTCCCCCGGCATCAACCAGAGCGTTTCCGCAATGAAAGTCAAGCTGTGCTTCAACGGTGACCTCATCGCCATCCGCGTCCCCACCGACATCCAATTCCAGCAGTTGTACGAAAAGATCTGCGATCGATTGAAGATTCCTATGAACGAATCTGTGCAACTGTCGTATAAGGACGAGCGCACAGGAGACAAGCCGAGTCTTATGAGCAACAATGACCTCGACGTCGCCCTGCAAAGGAACGACAAGCTTCTGCTTTATGTCGATCAGGTCTAGGGGCTGTATTTGTGTGTGTGTGTTGCCTCGCGGTTTTGCCATGATTTCATCAAGAGAGCCCAAAACATACCCCCCCAGTCGCCCTGCTGCTGCTTTTTTTTTCTTAGTTTTCATGATTCCCCCTTTTTACGCGCATTGCATTGTCAGGTCTGCTTTGGGAGGGCCTGGCTTTCGTTTGCACAGGTCAAATTTTCTTCACTTCTTAGTAGCTGGCATCAAGACATGTTGTTATGTTGTGTCGGTGGAACCCACTTACACTCAAACCCTTTCTGTTTTCTTGCTTTGCGGCTGCGTTCTCCATTCATGTTTCTTCCAGTCCGTCGCAAATTCCTCATACCTTGTTATTCTCCTGCTGGAGAATAGGATGAGGCAGATGAGCTATCGATGTGACATTGACTTCTCCAAAGATATGTAGGGTACGAGGAGGGCAGTGCCTTTGAGGGCATGCAGCGACTCGCAGAGGCGTTCAACGGTTGGGTTGTCCTGGAACTGTGCCGTCGGCCACGGAGCTTCTCCACCAGCAAGGGCAGAGCCTGTGTGCGGGGAGGGTCAGCTCGGACGATTTGGTGGCAAGAGAAGCAGACCTCACGGTGGGAAAAGGACACCCGCTCTGGGTGGATATTTTGTCGGGCAATGAAGGGGAGAGCTTGGGACAGGCTGAGGCTATACCACGAGGAACGGAGTTGGGTCAAGATGCACGAGGTGAAATGAAGACTATGCTTATATTTTTCGTTTACTTGCTGTGTGTTTTGTGATATGTGCTATTCATCATTGACCTGTTTCCCCTCCACAGCAACTGCGGTGTCTCGGAGGAAGAGCCTCACACTTCAAGTGACACGGTACAGCAGGCGCAAATATGTCCGCAGTCAAATGTTCAAGGCACTAGCAGACTGCTTGGATATAGGCCTGCAGGCGCATCCGCATAGTCGTCATACAAAGGCCCCATTTCATGCACGCCGTCTCTCTTGCTTTCTTCCAACCGACGCAAGAGAGCTTTCATCCCGACCCGTCGATGCCTTCCTGATCCCGCCTTGCCTCCCATGCGCCATTATACCGTACGCCCGCCCACCTGCCCTCTGCCTAGCCATTACCACCCCGTATAACCCTGAGGTTGCTTCATACGCCGGCCTGATACAATAGGTAGACAGTCTTTGTTCTTCAATGGCACCCACCTTCATAGACTTTTTAAACTTTCCCCCCGCCTCCCTGAAACGAAGGGCCAAAAAAAAAACCTGGTTTGACAAGGGATCTGAACTAAACAATGACGTGTGTCGACAGGTGTTCCACTGCCTCCTTGATGGTTCGCAGCATGCGCTGATTAACGCAGAACGGGCAACGCACCGGGCGGTCGTGGCTGGAGACTGGCTCATCCGACTTTATGGGGGTTAGCGTGAGGTCCTCGCCATGGGGTCCATGCAGTGGGGGGCCACTTCCCGGTACGGGGGTGTATCGGGCGGCGCCTCCGGCTGTGCTGTTGCTGCCGCCGCCGCCGCCGGGGCCAGCGGATACGCGGTGCATCGCCGGCGTCGCGAGGGCCGCGGCCGCCGTACCTTGGGCGCGTTCGCGCTGCTCGCGCTCTTCGCGGGCGACGGCGGCGCTGGCCTCGGCATCGGCCTCCTCTTGCTGCAGCTGGCGCAGCGCGTTTTGGAGGACGACCTCTGGGTCTTCGTCGCCTGTGCCGTACATGGTCGTGTCGGCACCGTTGCCCGTGGGGGCAGGCACCAGGTTCGGGTCGGTGGGGTGCGTGTTGTGTGGGTGGGGAGCGGGTGGGAGGGCGAGTTGGGGCGAGGCGGTGCCGGAGGGCAGGCCGGCATTGGGGTTCTGCGCACGACGGAGGATTTCGTCGCGCACGAGGGCGCACACTTGGAGCGTCGCCTCGACACCGACGACGCGCAGGACAGACTCCTTGATGGCCGCTGGAGACGTGTCGGCCGAAATGGCCAGGAAGCGGGGCACGCAGTCGGCCAGGTAGTTGATGTCTTCGGCAGGGCTCAGGGAGCCGTCGCCATGGCGGCGCTGGCGGCGCACGAGGAGTCCGTAGCGCTTCTTGAAGCGGTGAATCCAGCCGGGGGAGAACTCGGGCGGCTGCTCGTCCTTGTAGCGCGGCAGCTGAGCGAAGATAGACTTGGCCTTCTCGCCGAGCTCCTCGTTGGTAGGCTGGCGACCAGACGCCTGGACCTGTTGGTACCAGAGGAGGACAAGCTTCTCAACGTCAGGCCAGTTGCCAAAGCGCAGGCGCGAACCGGAGAGCTGGGGGTTGTCGCCGTCGAGGCGTGAGTATTTAGGCGACAGAGAGTGCGAAACAGTTGACTGAGAAATGTGCTGGCCATACTGCGCATAGAACCACTCGATGCACGTCTTGTGGCTGGGTCGATTCGTCTGCGCATTAGCCCAGCGTCGGAGGGCGCGTCGCTGGTCGAGGGTCAGGGAATGGCGCTCTTTGGCGGGTGTGCCGCCGGCGGTGGAGGCGATGGACGTGTCTGCGACTTGGTGAACATCATGCACGTCGTGGGCTTCGTGGGTTTCGTGATCGTGATCGTGTTCGTGTTCGTGGCCGTGGCCGTGGTCGTGGTCGTGGTCGTGATCATGATCATGCTCAAGGCCATCGTGGGTGTCGTGGACGATAGGTCCTGCATTGACGTCGTGGGCGTCCGGGGCGGACGCCATGGGCTGGTCAGCCATGAAGAGGCGACTTGGTTCAGACACACAGCGATGGATGCGCGACGGGATGGAGATGGGCGAAAGGCGCGATTGAATTGAAGAGGGATCGTTGTAACCGTTCCGAGTCAGAGGTTAGGTGCGATGTGTGGTGGAGAGCGGATTTGCAGTTAAGGAGATGGTGTAGTGAGGAAGAGAAGAACGGAGGGCAGGCACGCACCTGCCCCAAGCGAGGCGCGGGCGTACTGCGGGCAGGAGGCAGTGGGATCAGCACAGATGCACTGTACTTCGACTGTGTGGATATTGCGCTACCCGACCTGGTTTCTGTGATTTGACTGCATAAGCTTTCGCGTCTCATGCATGTTTCAATCGCACAATTGATTTTCCCACCACCCTCGTTGCATCGTGGCAAGAGCCATGTTAAGGGGGTTGTCGCCTCCATTACTCGATCGGCATGCAGACTGGCCATCCTCTACGTGCTTATGTACTGGAGAAATAATCATTGCATTGCCATGAACCAAAGTGTCCGCCTTGGCTTGTCACTACCCCACCCAAGAACGCCTTCTCATGATCAAACACTCTAACCGAACCCTCAATCCGTGTATCCCGTTCCTTGTCATCTACACCGACATCTTCATGGCAATCGTCTTGTGAGGGTCATACCCCTTGACCACAAAGTCCTCTGCCTTCCAGCCGTCAATGTCACAGCCTGCCTCGCGCGTCATCTCGAGCAGCGGGAAAGCTCTGGGCTCCCGCTCGAGCTGTGTCTCCAGCGCATCGACGTGGTCGAGGTAGACGTGCGCATCGCCCATGACATGCGTCAGGCTCCCAGGGACCAGATCGCATGCACGCGCAATCATGTGCGTCAGCAGCGCGTAGCTCGCAATGTTGAACGGCACGCCGAGACCCATGTCACATGACCGTTGGTAGAGCTGGCAGTGCAGGTGGCCCTTGGGCTTCTCCTCGGCGTCCGCGACCGCAGCATTGCCTCTTTTGGCCCGCGGGTAGGAGACGTAAAACTGAGCAAACATGTGGCAGGGCGGCAGCGCCATCTTCTTCAGGTGCGCCGGGTTCCATGCGCTGAGGATGATGCGCCGGTCGTACGGATTGGTCTTGAGCTTGTGCACAATCTCTGCCAGCTGGTCGACGCCTTGTCCCGTGTAGTCCGTCTTCGCATCAACGTACTCGGCACCGAAGTGCCGCCATTGGAAGCCGTATACGGGACCGAGGTCGCCTACCTCGCGGTGTGAGAGTCCTACGCTGTCGAGGAACTCGCGCGAGCCGTTGCCGTCCCAGATCTTGATGCCCGCCTCGCTTAGCGGTATGGATGACGTGCTGCCCTGTACGAACCACAGAAGCTCGGCGACGACGGCGCGAAGGAAGACGCGCTTCGTCGTCAGCAGGGGAAGGAGGGGCTCGCCATTCTGGTTGAGGCTGAACTTGAGCGGTGTCGGCGCGAATATGGAGTAGGTGCCGGTGCCGGTCCTGTGTTCAGTCAGTTTACAGTTGCCTTCTGCGAATCCTCAAGTCTGACCTGTCTGGGCGGTGCTCGCCGTTGTCGAGGATATTCCGGACGAGGTCAAGGTACTGGTGCTCCTCGTGGCGCGCCGTGGCAGCATTCTGCTTAGCTGAGCCTTCATTAGACCCCATTGTTCATGTGCTGAAATGTCGGGTTCCTCAATCGCTCAGATTTGCTATTGCAAGCACGGATGGTGGGCGCTGAGGGAAGACGTTTGACTCGACTTGGAGGGGGACGGGATGCGCGTGTCGCGTCTCGTTTAATGGGCTCAGGCGGAGACGCGTACCAGAGACTGGAGTGTGCGGGCTACAGTGGCCCCACCTTGTATAAGGTACCCTTCAGCGGGCTGTCCGTGTGTGTCTACAACGGAGGAATAAAGTCTACCTGCGCCTGTCATCGCAAAGCATGAGATCTTTTTACCTAGTCGCCCACCGACTAGCTTATTATGACAGTAATTACTTGAATCTCTCCCCTTACGGTCCCTGGGAACATTTTACTGGCGACCTTGGTAGGGCTGTCCAGTTGATTACACCCTTGGTTGAGAAGGGCCGCCATGGGCTTCACAAGTTCCTCTGACATCTTGTCAGAATTATCAAGACCTACTTAGTTGCTCATATTTTACAGCCAATAGCCCCAATTTTCTCACCGTAAACCATGGGGACTAGGAATATCGCCGTAGTGGCTATAAAGACTGTGTACTTCAAATGCCGATATGCTGTGTCAGCTACTACCTGTACAATCCATAAGCTTTGTACGACGTTGGGACAAAGAAGCTGAGAGACAATGTCACTCAACCATCCCCTGTTTGCCTATGAACTGGGTGTAAGCATGACCTTACGCGGCTATCTTGCTTGAGATTCTACGGTGGGACGATGGGCGTGTTCTCCCAGAACCTGACAGCAAGAACATTGCAATGGCCAAAAAGTCTGGCTGGTCAAGTCCGCAAGCTTCGTTACATTCTCTATAGCCTTGTAATTGCGAACAGTTTCGTCGGAATAGCCCAAACTCTATGGCGATAAACATTGCTACCACGATTTGTCCACCGTAGCCTTCTGATGGTTATGTGGGCGTTTGGTAGATAGCTCTACAGACCCAGCTTTGAGGTAACGTGGATTACTGTCACATGAATTAAAAGGGTTTATGGCGCTGTCATCATACGTGAGCCAGATTTCTGAGATGGATCCCAAGAAGACCTGCTGTCGTTACATGAACCTTTCTTCCGGGGGCGAAAACAGGAAGGGAACGACCAGGGCGCATGGTTCCGTGGAATATGGCGACCAATCAATACGCTGAATCATCAAGAAGAGGAAGAGCCCAAAGACAACATCGAGCTGGGAGGTCTCCGTATGTCGCTGTGCATCAAAGTAAGTCTCGCGAAAAAGTCATCGGGCCAGTCAAGACAGAGATCTTCACAGAAATTGGCCGCCTGTCATCCAGAGGTTGCGCTCTCGTAGCCCTTTCAAAAACGACGCAGCCGTTCATCAGCTCGATCAATGCCAGAAAAATAAGTCGAGGTAGTAATTGTTCGAGCCGCGCGTGGGCAACAGTCGTGGTTGATTCGCTTGACCTCATCGCCTCTAAATGTACACGGGTCGCACCGACCGCTCGCTCCAGCTCCATCCGTCAATCACATTAGTGCTTCTTCGCATCCTTGTCCTGGCTGTCGAGGAACTTCCTATATCATGTATTAGCATTAAGTCGGGCAACCAATCGATCACGGCGCAAGCCGCACGGCATCGCGGCCTTCAAGAGGGAGCAAATGACGCACTTGATGAAGTCGGCTTCGTCCGAGCTGGAGGCGTTGATGGGGGGAGTGGCAGCGGGGGCCTTGCTACCGCCGCTGAGGGAGACGTAAGAGCCGGTGAAGAGGGTGGCGAGGACGCCAATGGCCAGCTGCGGGTGGGAAACGGCATATTAGCACTTTACCAACAATGGCCGAGGGAGAGAGCGGGTCGAAGGGAGCGTACGTAGTGGGAGCCAATCTGGCGACCGGCGATAGAGTACATCTGAACCATTTTGGCGGTGGAAAGGGGGTATCGAGGCTCGAAGGATTGACAGGGTCGACGGTGAGGGGTGATGGGTTAAACTGAGCTTCGTTTAGTCTTCGCGATGTTGAAGCTCCAGAAATCGTTCCCGAGAATGCCCATTGCAGCCTGGATATTCAGGCACTCAGATCGAACAATTGGAACTTGAGGTGGTGGGGCGGGATTACCGGCTGGCTTCTTATCGGTCACAACGCTCCTTATCCAGCCGCAACCGGGACGTCATCCGAGAGCAACTTGCGCAGGCAACCGGAAGGCGAATCGCGACATCTAGCACTTACTCCCTTCTTCTTTTCTGGTTCTTTTTTATCTCAACATTTTTCATCGACCAACGACCAGACTCCCACGGCGCCATTCTTACACCGAAGTCATTTTAAATGTGGTGGGGAAAGCCTCAAGACAAGCCCGCAGCGTCTGCGGACAAAGCCGCAGACAGCCCTCCACCTACAACTGCGAAAGCCACGGGAGCATTCGATCCCGACAAGCTCCCCGAGCACAGGAAGCTGCCGGCCTCACTGCAAAAAATCGCAAATGATTCAGACAAGGACGAGAACTTCTTCGACGAGCTCGTCGACGGCTAGTATGTGTCGATTAGTGCTCAAGCGTAAAAGTCATGATCTGACATGTCTTGCAGCGCTCCCGAATCGACCGAGTCCAACGTTCGTTACGCAGCCTACGCCACCCGAGTGCGCACGATCCTGAGCTCCGCGCACCGCTATGTAGCCTACACATCCGATATTGGCGAGTCATTCCGGCCCGTGGCGCATCCCAATTTTGTGCGCGCTGCCTACGGTATCTCGTGGCTCTACATTTTGGGTGATGTGAGCTACGAGGGCTACAAATCATATTTGCACAACCAGCGCACACTCAACCCTGCACTGCAGCTTACGGAGCGACAAGAGCACATCTCGGGCCTCAAATCCGTAGATGCAACTGAGCAGACTCCTCTGCAGGCCGGCACGGTCGCTCCTCTGGAGGACTACCGCACCGTTATGGTGCAGAGAGCCATTTTTCAGAGCCTCGCAAGTATGGGCTTACCTGCGTTCACCATACACAGCGTTGTCCGTTACTCTGGACGAGCGATGAAGAACATGAAGAACACGAGAATCAGAACGTGGGCTCCCATCGGCCTCGGCCTTGCGGTCGTCCCAGCACTACCCACGCTGTTCGACGAGCCAGTGGAGAATGCTGTAGAGTGGCTGTTCCACAAGGGCTTTGAGGCGTATGGTGGGAAGCAGTACGTTGGTGATGCGCCAACAACTGGGCGCGAGGATTTGCTGGTAAAGAAGCCAACCAAGGAGAAGGAACTATAACGCACCAAACGAGGGAACCAGCTTGAAGCCAGAGGCACAGCCTACACACACAGCTCCGCACATACTATGTAAATAATGGCCATCCCGTAATCCTGAGCGCCGTTGCGTTCTACTGTATAACACATGGCCTGTCATGCTATAACATTCAAGGGTATCTCTAAGTATGCTGAACCGACCAGCCCATGCAAGCCCATGCAATGCAACGCTGAACACCTCGATCCGTTTCTCACACCTCGATCAAGTCAGGAGGTGGCCCAACGCCGCGCAACAAAACAACAGTGTTGCCACTGACCAGAGCCGACCCAACCTTCTCGTTAAACTCAAGTAACCGACCTCCTTCTACGTGGAAGACACGGAGCTTGTCCCTCTCGTCCGAGGAACGGTTGTTGATATTCTCGACTTGTAATCGTCGCGCTGCATCGTCCAGGACCCTTCCCACGACCCAGTCTTTGGAGAAGAAGAAGGCGCCCTTGGGAAATTTAGCTTTCGCCGTCTCGGCCTCCGCTTCGACGTATACGTATATCCTCTTTTCCGGAGCCAGCTTGTCGTCACCCTTGGCTGTCTTCTTCAGGTTGTTGACGGCGATCATGCGTTGCGATACCGAGGTGGGTTTTGGCTTGGGTAGCGCCCTTCCGGCCTGCTCCTTCTTCGCGGAACCCCAAGCCCGCAGCTTTTCGAGCGCGCTCTTCGTCCTGGACGCAACGACGTCCATCTGGCTGCCTCCCGCCCTCGCGCCAATGGGCACAAGGTTCTTGCAGTTGTGGTCTTCATTCAGTCGATGTTTTAGGCAGTAGTCGCGGTTGCAGGTGGAGCAGTGGACGCCAGGGACGAGCGATGTGCCAATCGTGGTCTTGCACGAGGGTGACGCACAAGGCTTCTCGGAAACGGCGTCGCGCATAAGGCGTCCCTGGCCATGTGAGTGTGTCGCGGCCTGCGCCTGGCGTCGACGCTCGGCCCATGCGCCGGCATTGACGCACTTGTGAGAGGTTTCGGAGCGGTGGTCGAGGCAGAACGTCTTCTTGCAGGATTGGCAGAAGAAGGGAAGAAAATCGAGTTGATTGCAGTAGTCGTACTCGCAGTGTTTGCCCAGAAGGGTCTCGTCAAAGCCGTCCTTGGACTCGCCCATGTTGACGTAGCTGGTGTCATTGGCCTCGGGGTGGGTGGGCGCCATGGCTAAGGTCGATTTATAAAATTTATAAAAGGCCGTCGTTAGGCAAACCAGAGTACGTGGAGGCAAGCTACCGAAGTCTCTTGGACAAGTTATTAAGAAGTTGGGTGGTAGAAGCGCTGACGAAGTGGTGTAGAACGACCTGGAACTCCCAAGATACTGCCAAGTGCTGATGTAGCCTCCCCCTCCAAGTTAGTAGTGGGGTGATACCAGCATGCTGGCCCCATCGAACAAGTATCTCCCCCAACACCGGGTTTGTCATCAAGCGCCGTTGGTCTAGTGGTTATGATTCCTGCCTTCCATCGTTAACAACGAGCAAGCATGAGAGACGTGTTCGATTCACGTACGGCGCATTAACTTTTGCTTTTCGCATGTGATCCAGTCGTTTTGCTTGACCCAAGCCCGCATCTATGACACATCCGCGAAACGGGTCAAGTCTGCTCCAAACGCATCTGCCTGTTGGGCTTGGAATTGTTGGTTGCTGATCACGTGCCTTCGCGTTCCTCCCGTGAAATCAATGACGCCAGACTTTCGGTTTGTCGGTGCCTTGGCGCAAACCTGGCGCCACAGAAGCCCTTCTCCGTCCTGCCATGTCGTAAATCGCGACAACCCTCCTAGGCGGCTTTTTCACAATGCCTCCTAGCGTACCGCGCAAAAGGCTGCGCGATGAGTCGCCCCATCCAAGCAAGTCAAAACGAAGGCAAGTGGCCAAGACTGCAGCCGCACCGCCTCCGTCGTCGACCGGTCGTAAGCGCAAGGCAACTCTATACGATGACCTCGACGCCTCGGCTGCCTCGGCTGCCTCAGTTGCCAAATCCAGCAAGACATTTCTGGAGACCCTCGACGACAGTGAGGATTGTAGCTCCTTGAGCGACCTTTCGGACGGAGACTTTGAGGAAGTTCCAATTGCGAAACGACATGTGACCGTGGGCTCTGGCGATGACGACGAGGATGAAGATGACGAAGACATTGAGTTTGAGGACGTCCCGGCGCCGAGGACATCAATGCTCGACACTTCGGTCGGCACCGGTGACCTGGAACTGACCCTGCACCGCGACACCCGGATCTCCCTGACCAACCCGTTTGGCGACAAGAAGGGCCCTTCGAAGATCGAAAGGAAGGTTCGGATAGCAACCCATTGTGTGCACGTGCAGCATCTTCTCTGGCACAACGCCATTCGAAATGCTTGGCTCTGTGATCATGAGGTGCAGGCTACCTTGATGTCGCACATCCCGCCCCGGCTCTTCGACGAGGTCGACCGTTGGAGGACCGCTAGTGGACTGGACGGGAAGCCCACGAAAGCATCGGAAACGAAACCTAAAGCCAAGCCAAAGCGGCGCACAAAGGTCCATAAGGCCGACGAAGAAGATTCCCGAGACTGGGGGCCAGCCGCCGACCGTTTGGAAGAAGGTGCCGTTGACATGAGCCACGGCGATCCCCTGTTTCGACTGATGAAGAGTTTAAGCTCCTGGTGGAAGCAGCGTTTCCAGATCACCGCGCCCGGTATTCGCAAGTTGGGCTATATGTCTCTTGAGCGTCTCGACAGGCTGACCAAAGAGTGGGCTAATTCCAGCGAAGACGTGAAGCTTCACGGAGAAAGAATTCACGATCTCGATAGCTTTCGAGCTTGTGCCGCGGCATGCTCTGGAAGTCGCGATGTTGGCGCGCAGCTCTTTACAGCATTGCTGCGCGCTCTAGGCCTTGAGGCTCGGATGGTTGCTAATCTACAACCCTTGGGCTTTGGCTGGACAAAGGCAGAGGATGCCGATGCAGAGAAGGACACGAGTACATTGGCAGCCGTGCAGCGGAGCAAGTTGGCCACAGAGGGCGACTTGCCTTTGAAGAAGAACCTCAGCGTCAAGAAATCGACACAGCAGACGAAAAGGAAACCGCCAGCAAAAACAACTAACGGGAGGTCGATCCGACGGAAGAGCGTTAAAGACGAGGCCGCGGATTCTGATGAGCCTGACACACTGATATCAGTCGTTCCAGACAGCGATGAAGACTCTGTTGTCGAGCTCGACGTGGCGCCGAGCAAGCCCGCCAGCACCAAGAAATTCGACCAGGACCTCGAATATCCTCATTACTGGACTGAGGTGTTATCGCCAGTCAGCAAGATGTACCTGCCGGTCGACGCAATTGTGAAGAAAGTCATTGCAACGAACCGCGAGCTTATAGAATCGCTGGAGCCAAGGGGCAGCAAAGCCGACAAAGCGCGACAAGTCATGGCCTATGTCGTTGGCTATTCCCAAGATGGCACAGCCAAGGATGTCACGGTCAGGTACCTCAAGCGACAGACTTTACCTGGCAGAACCAAAGGAATGAGGATGCCATTAGAGAAGATACCTGTTCACGATAAGAGGGGGAAAATAAAGAGATACAACCAGTTTGACTGGTTCAAGTCCGCACTCCAAGGCTTTGTTCGGGGAAGCCGGAAGTATCCCATCACGGAAGTGGACGAAAAGGAAGACTCAACCGACCTGAAGCCGGCCAAACCTGAGAAGAAGGAGGTAAAAGAAGGCGAGGAAACGCTACAGTATTATAAACAGTCCACGGAATTCTGTCTCGAGCGGCACTTGAAACGCGAGGAGGCGCTTCTCCCTACTGCGGAAGCGGTCAAAATGTTCCGAAACAAGGGTAAGGCCAAGGATAAGACGAAGGATAAAGCTGAAGACGGCGCCGAAGAGCCAGTCTATGCCAGAAAGGATGTCGTCAATGTCAAGAGTGCAGAGACGTGGCACAAGCAGGGACGGGCGCCACGAGCAGGTGAACTACCACTAAAGAAGGTGCCGTACCGTGCCGCGACAACAAATAGGAGACGGGAGCTGGCTGAAGCCGAGGCTATCAGTGGCCAAAAGGTGTTGCAGGGGCTTTACAGTTTCGACCAAACCGACTGGATCATACCTCCACCGATCAAGGATGGGATCATCCCGAAGAATGACTATGGCAACATCGACCTGTTCGCAGAGCACATGTGTCCGGAAGGAGCCGTCCATATTCCCTTTCGAGGGGTGGTCAAGGTGTGTAAGAGATTGCAAATCGACTTTGCTGAGGCTGTCGTGGACTTTGAGTTCGGCCACCGCATGGCTGTACCTGTCATACAAGGTGTTGTCGTGGCTGAGGAGCACCACGATCAGGTGATGGAAGAGCTCCGAAAGGACGAGGCGGAGAAGGCTCGTAAGGAAGATGAGAAGCGGCGCAAAGAAGCATTGCGGCTTTGGAGCAAGTTTCTTAAAGGGCTACGAATTGTGGAGCGAATTCGACAAGACTATGGACACGTAGAGGACGACGTTCAAATTTTCGGCCGAAAAGTTGGGGGCGTTGGCGATGACGACTTGGACAAGGAGATCGATAGACCGGCTGCGTACGACGACGACCCGGATATGGCTGGCGGATTTCTCCCCGCTGGACATGACGATGACCTGGCCGGCGGTTTCCTGCCAGATGGCCAAGACGCGGCGGAAAGTACGACTCAACCCCCAGCGAGAAAGGTCACCTCGAGCTTTTTCCCGCCTATTGATGACGATGAAGAGGAAGGCCTGGATGATTTAATTGTTGATCACGGTGAAGACCGAGATGGAACCTCAAGTAAGGCCGATGCAGTCCAAAAGCTATCCGATCAATCCGACAATGTCGAACCTGAGGAGGCTGATCAGTCTGACACGTTGCCTGCACCTAAGAACACACAACCTCGGCCTAAACGACGAGCAGCGCCACGGCGATCCACAAGGCGCCGCCAAAGGGTCATGGTGTCAGAAAGTGAGGATGAAGAAGAAGAAGAAGATGACTTCGAGTCCAAGGGTTCGGACGATGATTACAAGTGATGGATCCGGGTCTAATATCATAGAGACAGGTCATCTTGTTCGTACATGTAGTCCACAAAGAATCGCATCCTACTTCTTGAGGTGCTTGACGGGGTGTGTCAGGTAATATTTTAATACATGCCCATGTATCACATCGTGGAGCACTTCTTTCGCACGCCCAGGATAACCATTGCTGCGTGAACCCGTGACATGCTACTAGTAATGATGCAACGAGTTGTCCAGAGAATGGAAAGAAAGAAAGTAATTACGACTCAAAATTGGACGTGTCCTAATCCGCCATCCAGAACGAAAGAAATGCCTGCCGTCGTAATGCCTTGTTCGTCACCGATTCTTGCCAAATCTTTCGTGCCACTTGCCCTTGTTTCCTCGAGCCTCAGGCCCAGGTGCTTCGGGCAACAGTTCGATAAAGTCATGAACAGTGGCGACGGAAGTAAGCCCGGGGACAGAGTCGTCAGTCGACGGTGAGAGGATGAGGAGCGCGTTGGACGTGTTCTTCTGCTGGAGCGCATACGTCTTGCCACCGGGGACGGACAGTTGAGCTGTTGAGGCTTCCTCGGGATGCTTGATGTATAGGCTGCCAAGACGTCAGAAGAAAATCCCGGCACGAGGCGTGTTATGTGCCGTGGGTGATGGATAGGGATGGGGCCAGGGCTCGGAAGGTCGTACACTGGAGGAGCTTGTGATGTGAGAGCCGACTCAACTTCGGGCGGGAGCTCGAAGAGCCTGTAGCCTCGACCATCTGGGGCCGAGGACACGGGGATGCCGTTGTTGTCTTGTGTAGACATGATGTGATGTGCTAGGAGATGGGGAGATGTGGTGTCCAGCCCGACTGGGTGTGGAGGAGCCGAGGAGCACGAGTGAGGTCATTTGATGGTGGGCTAGAGTGCCAGGTAAGGTACGTGGGGCACAGCACGACATCTGACGGATGTTGGTGTTCGGAAACTGACGATGGAACCTCACAGGAGAGCAGAGACACGATGACTCTAAAGTTTGGCCATTATTAGATGTTATTCATTCCGTTCACTGGCCATGTACAGAAACGAAACCTGAGCAAAGCTGGCCCAAGATGCTTGCCTTGGTCATTGACAGTGAGCGCTCTGCAAACACTAATCGACCATTCATGGTGCTGGATTTGGAAGGAGGGGTCCTCCAGGCTGACCCGTGCCAAACATTGCCAGCAGCGCGTGGGGCTTTGTTTTAGCGTCTGCTGCCGCTATTCCCCCTGTCAAGGTCACTCGTCTTGCACCAGGCACCAAGGAACATGTACCTAAAGGGGCACCTTATCTGAGAATGACGGCAGGTGGGTGCCTTTTGTGTGTTGACAGCGGGCGGTGTCGGCATTGGCCTGGTTCTCTAGCGCCCAAGGTCCCCTGGCAACGCGTCGAGTCCCGTCAGCAACGCACCCAGTAGGACGCTGGGAAAGCTGTTGTCACTGGGGCGGTGAGCCATAACATCCCAGTCAAACATGGCCATAGGAAGGCAAGCGAGAACAACTGTGGTGAAGTTTCCGCATTGCATTGCATTGTCCTGTCTGCCCCCGGGAATCGAGTTTCCAATCCATCGCAAGGCGAATCTGAGCTTGCCTCGCTTAAGCTTGACGGGGGCCCGATCCGAAACCCGATCATTCCTCCTTCCACCACTCCCAGACGGGCCTCAACTTTTGAGATCGACCCCCCCCCCCCCCCACTCGTCGACGACCACGTTCGCTATTTTCATCACCCAGGTCGCAAGACAGGCCAGCCGCATCACCTTGCAGCCGCACGCCAAATCAGCGACCTGCGCACAAGCGGCTGCAGCAGCCCGTCGACGCGCTAGCGCATCGTCACCACCATCACACGGTGCTTCCATGTTTACCTGGAAGAACACAAGCAACAACGTCGCTTCGCCCCTCTCCCGGATCGCTCCTCAATCGGATACCATTCCATACCCCTCAACGCCTGGGCGATAAGTCGGCAATGCTCCTGGAGGCCCGTTAACGAGACCACGATCAACATCAGCCGCCGCCATGGTTCGCGTCACCGACGAGCCCGCCCTGTCTGCGGAGCATGTCACCCTATACCACGCCACCGACCCTCTTCTCGGCCACCTCCCCGTCCTGATATTCCACGGCCCCTCGACCACGGCCAACTATACTCTCAACAGCTCTCGCGTCCAGATCCACGTCTACAGCCCCGCTGGCCTGCAATGCTTCCCTCGCCTGACCATCAGCCCCGGTTCTCCCTTTTACAGCGTTGTCAACTACCTGCCCCGCGAATGGCAGGGCGACGAGATCTACCGCGGCCTCGCCTTCGGCCTCTTCAAATACTTCACCGAGCTTCCAGAAGTCGTCAAGAATCACCTGAAGCACACCTACCCCACCACGAGGGGGAGACGGCCTGGCAGCGGCCCTGCGCTGTTCGGTGAACAGCATGCTGCTGACCTCGCTGCCAATATGATCCAGAGCGAGAATACGGCCGAAGTAATTGCTACTCTGCAGACCGCTCTACAGACCCAGCACCTGAGCAATGTTGACATTGACTTTGTGCTGCCGCCTGGTGCTATCGTGCCCCTCCGCCCAGAAGATCTCGAAGACGTGCCCGACGACGACGACGACATCCTCGACCCCACTCTGCGACAATATGGAGGTTACACACCCTTGGTCAAGCTCTTTGGCGAGCCTGTATTCCTGCCGACAGCCCGACTGCGAAGGGCGCCCTCGAAACCTACGGCGCTGAATCGGAGCAAATCCTTCACGAGGGATCAGAAAGTGGACTTGAGGATGAAGCTGGGCGAGCTCATAGACACAGAAGAACGATACGTAATGAAGCTCAACGAGCTCGTCAAGCACATTGCCGATGACTTTCGACAGTCGGCCAAAGCCCGGGCGCGAGGCAGTCTGAGCCCTTCCGAAGAGGAGCTCGAGAAGCTCTTCCCCCGCTCAGCCGACCGGATACTGCAGATTAACTCTGCCTTCATGCAGGAACTCCGCAATGTCATGAACGACACCGAGGATGAGGCCGTACGTGACATGGAAACAACGACAGCAGCACTTACGGGCTCTAAACTCGGCGCATCGGCCAAGACCAAAGACCCCAGTGGCGCTCTGGCAGTAGCGAGGATATTCCTCGAATGGTTTCCCAAGTTTACCGACTGCTACCAGGAGTACATCCGTGCCAGCCAACACTTCCCAACTCTTCTCAACTCGTTTCTCGATCAGCAGTCGAGCTTCCGACAGAGAGTGACACAGACGGGCGAGCAAGCCGTGCGCTCCATTCTTATCGAGCCAGTTCAGCGACTACCCCGGTACAGCCTGCTGATTGACCAGATCGTCAGTTGCTTGCCCATGACGCATCCCGCCCTACAGCCCATGCTGAAGGCTAGAGACATTATCACAAATATCTGCTCCATGGACGAGCCACTACCAGACAAACCCCACGTCACCAACCGACTACGAAATATGGTGGAGAGCTGGCCGTTGGACCTGCAGCCTCAGGGACGCCTGATTCTCGCGGTCGACTTTGTCGAAGTGCCTGCCCCTTTCAACTCGGTGGATCAGTACGAAGCAGCAGACAGATCTGGCATGTTCTTGTTGTTTGCGGATTGCGTCGTCATTCTGAAGAAGCTCGGTCCCAATATCGTCACGGGTCGGGATCTGCTGCGCGAGATTGACAAACCTTCCGCTGCTGGCCTCCTTGTATCCATGACCAATGCTGCTGGTGGTCCTGGGTCCTACGAGCTTGCATTCACCGGCTGGCATAACCTGTCAGACGTTCGATTCACCGAATCCGCCGATGGCGCGCTCGTTTGGATGACATCCACACAAGAGATGAAGGGTGCTCATGCTGGAGAGTGGGTCACAGGCACGGCGGTGACCTCGCGGTGTTTCCAGCTTCAAGAGACTCACGAGGCCAAGGCCTTTAAATGGACCGAGGACATTGTCAAGGCTCGTGTTGAAGGCCGGTTCTCCGAGGGCGAGCGCGAGGACCCTACCTGGACCCTTCGGTGCTCACGGTTGCCAGACAACAACCTGGGCATCTTTGCCGCCGTATTCCAAGAAGGGGCTGACCAGCTGATTGAGGGAAGGCGGGAACCAGCACCTATCCGTATCGTCGTGGATCACGAGAAAGGCACCAAGGGCGCGCCTATCGGACACTATGGCGTTGAGGTCACTGTCAATGTGCACAGCGGCGACATGAGGCGCGTTAACATGCAAACGGCAGGGTTGAACGGAAAGCAATTTGCGGATGACGTTGCTCTGGAGGACTTTCTTCCCACATTATCGCGTCGAAGTAAGTCTCTCGAGGCCCTTTCACCAATATCACTATGCTAATCGACAAAACCTAGTCATCCAGCTGCTCAGTGTACAACACGGCACGTCCAATATGCGTCTTACTCCAGCATTGGTGTCGTACTATACGAAAGCCCTCAAAGGTCTTCAGCTGACAACCCGGGCAGAGAAGACGCGATCTTTCCTCGCGTCATCTCCAGTCAAGGGCCTGTTGTCGACAATCTGGGGAGGCAGCTCCAACGCGGGCGCAGATCAGGGCGCTGCCTCGCCGAAACACGCCAGAGCACCCGTCACCAACGTCTTTCCCCCTCCGATATCACGCGCCAACAGCGAGACCAACTCGATATTTGGCTCAGCAAGAAGCAGAGACGGGGGACGGATCGCCATGGATGAAAGCAAACCTGAAAATCCCTTGGTGCGCCTCGAGCAAACATTTACTGGATACGTTGCTAGCTTGCAGGCACGCAAGGGCAGCATTGTTGGCCGAATGCTTCTCAACAGAGGGGCTGTGGATGAGCTGGCCGTCAACGACCTGTATAACAGGCTCATCGAGAGCCCCTTTGACCTTGACGCGTCCTCTGAACTTTCTGCTGACTCCATCTTCGTCGCTTTCGAAAAGTTCCTCAACATCGCCTGGCGAGAGCAGATGGGTCCCATCATGACGATCCAGGCCCTTGATACGCTACAGGAACGCATGAACAAGCAGGTGCCGGGAAACTTCGCCGACTTTGTCAATTACATGTTTGGAGACATGGCGCCACAGAACCGACGAGCGTTCACGGCCTTGATAAAGCTGCTCGCCGACTTGCTGGAGGGGTGCAGCAATGACAGCGATCGAGGCGCAATCACCGTCGCGTTTGCCGAACTGCTGGTTGTAGACGGCACAGCGCACAACTACATCAACCTTCTTGACCGCCTCGTCGAAGATTGCGATCGCATATTTGAGGACACCAGCTTCGGGGCCAACCTTCATCCCGGTGGCTCGGCGTATGAGTCGATGAACTCTATGACTCGCAGCACCAAGTCTCACACAGGCTCCTTGACCTCCAACACATCCTCTATCCGCCGCAAGTTTGGACTGGACTCGTTATTGCGACAGAACAGCAAAAATGAGGATCGTCCGTCTGTCTGGAGGACGCTCAGTAAGCACACCCGCAATCCGGCCACGGGAGATGTTAGCCAGACTGCAAGTCTGTCGAGGGCGACCGCAAGCCGGACGAGGTCTATTGACATGGGCTACCCGGGTCCCAACAAACTGAAGAGGCCCAACTCGCGAGACAGGCCGCCACTGGCTGGCGCATTCGACGACCTACAGCGACCAGGAAGCTCGCACAAGCTCGAGACTCGGCTCGAGACAATCGGTGAGCCAGACCACGAGGCCGCAGCCCACAAGACGCCCAAGAAGAAGCGGCGCAGCTCTCTGTCTGATCTCAGGAGCCTCATGGCTGCCGCGAGTCTCGGCGACCCGGCAGAAGACACGAGCATCCTGCCTCTCAGCATCAACAAGCAAATATCGGAGAAGTTCAACTCGACGCCGAGGGCCAAGTCGCCCACGCCGTCGAGGATCCCCGTCAGCCCAAACACGCAGAGCTTGCGCGTGCCCCGTCCGCAGAAGGAGAACATCAGCCTGGCGGACATATTCCAGCCGTCGCCATCGACGGCGGGCACTGAAAAGCGACCGACGAGGGGCCACCACTCAAAGAACTTTTCTACATCCCAGATCCCAACGCTCAAGCCGGCCCGCAGCGGTCTGGGCAGCGGAGGTGAGTCGCCGACGCGGCCGAGCCTCAGCCCGACCAAAACGGGAAGCTCGGGCAGGCTTCGCTTGCAATCGCCACAAAAGCTGCGCGAGCGGCTGCAGACGGAGAAGCAGGCCGTCGACGAGGTGGACGCATCCTTGAAGTCGGAGCTGAGCAAGATCGCCGAGGAAATGTCGCGGGTGAACAATGGGCTGGGCGACCGAACGGGGACCATCGACCTGCGGCTCCTGACGCAGTCGGTGACGGCGCTCGAGGAACGCATGCCGACCATGCTGGGCGAGCTGAACGAAAGGCACTCGGCCATACAGCGTGATATGGAGAGCACGCTCAAGGCGTCCGAGGCCAAGGTCAAGGCCATCGACCAGCTGTACCGTGAGGCCACGGCGGAGAACGAGCTGCTGTATGAAAAGTTCAACAGCGAGCTCGGCAAGATTGTCAAGGCGCTGCGCGGCAAGGGCCGCGAGGACAAGGAGGAGCTGGTCAGCAAGCTGCGGGAGCAGAGCGAGGAGGCGGCCAAGACGAAGCGCGAGAATGCGCGTCTGCGGCGCGAGGTCATCAGCCTGCGGACGGCGTTGAAGGGGGAAGCGGCGGCCGATGGCGCCTAGGATGGCTTGTCGAAATTTGCCTTCATCCAACTGGGCGAGGTGAGCGGTGTTCGGGATTGGCCCGAACAGCTGGGCATCTGCAGGGTCACGGGTTGAAAGGGAGGTGCGTTCAGGCGAGCGGGCGTTCCGGGTGTGACAATCACTGCCTCTGCATCATCAACGGTTTGGAAAAGGGGGGGCGGGGCAGGTTAAACGGGTGGCCCGTGTAACGACTCATTTGTATTTTGCACTTGCACGAAGGGATTAAGGCCAACGATACCAATGGGAAGGGATGAATGAGCAGCAGTAGCAAAGTCATGTCGAATTTGATTGACGGGCGCTGTCTTCTTGTGATGGTGGTGCTGGTGCTGCTGCCACTGTTTCTGTAGGCTGTACTGACGGGCACTCCTCGACCCAGCACTCCCAAAAAAGAGGGCCCGCGTCAACTGTGCGCAGAGGTATCGTCGATGTGCCGCGTGGACCCTCTGTCGAAGCTTCACCTCGGGGTGTGCCGGACAGCGGGTCGGCGCCATACTGCAGTGACGGGTCCGAGGGGATCCAGTGTTGGGGATGCTTCAACCTGTTAGCATACGGAGCGGAGGCCGAAGAAAGAGCTCCCTGGAACGAGACACAAGGAGGGGCCACTCACGCCAATGGGCACAGGGGCATCCTCGCGCAGCTCGACGGCCACGGTGAAGGTACTGTCCTCGGGCAGAGGGCCCTTTGTCGCGGCTGCGCTCCCGATCCTGCTGAGGGCGCCGCGTACGGCCTCGTCGACGTCGACCCAGTTGACGGCCCTCTCGAGTTCGGCGAGCTCCCTCTCAGCCTCGTCCTCCCGGCGGGCGCGTGTGCGCCTCTTCTCCTGCTGCTCCCATGCGACGATGAGGCGATCCCTGCCCCGGCTGCTGACGTGCTGCTGCTGCTGCTGCTGGCCGCCGCCCGCGAGAACGGCAACGTCGTCCTCGTCGATCCAGGCCGGGAAGTGGCTCACGTCAATGACCCACCGGTCGACGACCTGGAGGGTGCGCGGCAGGTGGAAGTTGATGGTCACCTTGGCCAGGCGGCCCACGGCCAGCAGCGGCGCCACCTGGCCCACGGCGTCGTTGATCCAGGCGCACACGGCCGGGTGGCGGGATTGGGGCACGACGAGGTTGTTGTGCCGCGCCATGAGGAACGTCGGCCGCGGGTAGAGGGCCCGGTGGAAGATGAGCGTGTGCAGCGTCATGGTTAGGAAGCTGCAGAAGGTCTGCAGGAGGGAGCGGGCCTGCGGGCGGGGGATGTCTAGACCGGGCTGGGGCTGAGGCAGGTCCTCATCCGAAGGATCTGCCTGCATGTTGCCGTTGTCTGTGAGCATGGCTTTGGGATGCGGAATGTGGCCGCGGCCTGATGATGCTGGTATGCGATGGGAGCGGGTGCAGTGAGAGGAGAGGCGTACGCGTTGATGGTTTGGGGCGGGACGTGACTGTGCTACACCACCTAGACGCCAGTTCACGTGATGCCATTCATGCTTAAATTGCATAGTTCTTTACAGGGCCGCTTCGGGTCCTTGTCTTTCACCAACTTGTGATCATACATACCAGTACAGACTACCCTCATCATTCTCTCCCTTCAATCAATCTCAGTGCCATTCCGTTGGCATTCCGTTGGAAGGACCCAGGGCCTTGTTCGAAGCTGATGTGAGCAGAGAGCGTAGTATGCACATAGAGGGATAAACACCCGTATAAGGACATGAGGGGTAGGCGATACTCCACATTTAAGGCTGACAGGTGGTGACGCCAGCAGAGGCCCGACATGGAGCTCCTTCCTGCCTTGTGTTGCTTGCTCCAGGCGGCCGGGCTCCCTCCCATCCTTCCTCCTTAGGACTTAAAGCCGGCATAGACGATCATCTTCCGACGCCCATCACCTGTTCCTTTTCTTCCTCCCACATACATCGCATGCAAATCAAACAACACTTGTACGTCACATTACTTCCAATCAAACCAACCATGGCAAATCCTCTCGCCACCCAGGCTGTTCTGCAGCTGATGGCTGATGTCATACCAACTCATCCATCCGGAGACACCACCTCAGACGTCAGCAGCTCGTATGAGCTCCTTGCCCTCCTCACACACGCCTCAATGTCAGCCCTCAAGTTTCGGCTGCTCGGCTTTGACGAAGAGAAGAGGATAGAGGAGGAAATTCAATTACACGCACCCCGCCTGCCATCGTCATGGAACGCCGGCTTTGGCTCTCTCAGCTTCGTTTATGCCCACAAGCAAACCTCCATGACTGATCTGATCAACATCACGCGCATGGGCGCCAAGGCCGAGATTCGCGGACTGGCCGTCGGCCACGACATCATTCACCGTTTCGAGCTGACACCGCGTGACTACATCGAGTCCTCCAAGCTCCCCATCCGCATCACATTGCGAGAAGATGGATCCGAAGACAGGTCGGACCTTCCGGATAAGATCAAGAGCGCCTTCAAGTCCGAGGCTCTGATCGAGGAGCTCATTGAGCGCTTCAAGAGCAGCATCGTCCAGAAGCTCGTGCCAAAGCTGCAGGCCGAGGGCTACGAAGAAACGCCCGACGACCGCGATGCGAGACAGAACGCCGAACAAGAGGGTCGTTCTCAAGCCGGCAGAGAGCCGGGGAGGCCCTTTGCTGGCGACAGGCCGCCACAGCCAGGCCATCCCTACCCACTGCACGACCCCCTTGCGGGCGCGCACCCGCCTCATCGGCCGCTGCCGGCTGGCGATTTTCCGCCGCCGGGGTTTGAGGACGAGCACGAGATCAACAGACCGCCTCGCGGAAATCCCTTGGGCATGCCTGGCCGCTCCCCCTTCAACATTGGCCACGATGACCTGAACCCGCCCGGCTTGGGACCACATGATCCCTTGCGACCATCATTCATCGGAGGAGGATTGCCGCGGCCTGGTGGTGGTGGAGGTATGCACCCGACGTTTGACGATCCGCTGTTCGGCGGGCAGGGTGGCCAGGGAGGTTTCGATCCACAGGCACCACCTGGTGCGAGGTGGGATCCCATCGGACCAAGCGGAGGCATGCCGCGGCCGGGAGGCGGTCGGGGCGGCAACCCGTTTGGCGGCGGAGGCCACGGAGGCGGGTTCGGGGGAGGTTATGGAGGCGACATTATCTAAGACTCTCGCGCGCGAGGTAACGGGGACACGAGTGTACGAGTATGATGCAAGACGTATGATCAGGTTGGCCTTGCAAGGATGAAGCACGGTCAAGGTAGCCAGGCAGACAATAAAAGCTTGTGGCGTCTATTCGCTGAATGTATGTGACTGGAAGTGATGTAACCACGACCTATCTGGGCCAACACGTAGGCGAACAGCTAGCCTATGAGTCTTTGGTCAACGAACGAGGTTGAGCCACCTCGCTCGGCCAGTGCACCTACAGATTACTTTTGAAAGAACCAGTGAACCTGCTACGGCCCACGAACACTTCCTTGGCCTGTGACAAAACAGGAGCGGTACTCCCTATGGCAATTCGACTCATATCTTATATGCGTTCGGCAATAGAAGGTCAATGCTGGACACGACGCCGCAACCTGAGACTAACATGTCTTCTGGCTCAGCAAATAGAGTAACGGCTATTCAGCCCATCATATCACAGCTTAACCCAAATTTGTGTCCAGGTAACAAAACACTTTAC
The DNA here is from genome assembly GCF_003724135.2 of Verticillium nonalfalfae. Lineage (NCBI taxonomy): Eukaryota > Fungi > Ascomycota > Sordariomycetes > Glomerellales > Plectosphaerellaceae > Verticillium > Verticillium nonalfalfae. The sequence goes on along the minus strand of NW_021167251.1, from coordinate 170,196 downwards.
GCCATTGCTGAGCAAGCCTACCTTCAATTATCTAGCGACGTCTTATATACCCAGTATATATGTGCCTGATCTGACTGAAAATACTTCGAGTCGGTCATGGCATGGGACCTTTCCCATTCATTCGCTGGTGTTGGTTGTCCCCAACCCAAGTGCCCGAGGTCCAACACCAGAACCATTGAAAACGGATAGTTATCGATAAGAAAATCCGCGGGGCACGACCTAATGAACTGGCGTTCCCTAACCCGCTTGCTTGACTTATTTTCAATTCCCGGCGACAGCAGCCTTGCTCATTCTTCAGCACTAGCTGCACGCACCTTGACACTAGATACTGCCGACCATGGACGCCTCCTCGGTCGATGACGACCCCATCGTCGCCTCGTACAACCTTTTGCTCAACCCCGCCCTGCCCCAGGGTCGCAAGCTATGGGTCCTCCAGCAGCCGAACACGACGAACCCCGACCAGGCCCCTCCCACCGAGATGCGCCTCAAGTCCATGGCCGGCATGGTCGAGGTGGACATCCCCCTCGACTACCAGCGCGGCTATGATCGCGACAAGGGCATGCACTGGGGCCGCCACCTCAAGAACTCCCTCGTCAGCAAGAACGGCGGCACCCACGGCCTGTCCGGCGGTTTCGGCGTCGGCGCGGCGCCCCCGCGGCAGAAGAAGCGCCAGGACGACCGAGACGACGATCTCTTCCTCGACTGGAGCGAGGCCGTCCGCCAGGACAAGGTGCTGCGGACCCAAACAATGGGCGGCACGTGCCCGGACTCGAAGGAGGTGCAATACATGATTGGCGTCTTCCAAGGTGGTGCGTTCTGGCTTCTCCACGCCCCCCCCCCCCCCCCCCCTCCCCTTCGGGCGTTGACCCGAGTGATGATGACTGATGAGTTTTCTGCCCTTGTCTAGAGGACGTACACCTGACGCCCGTCTCCAACCTCGTGCACCTCCGCCCGCAGCTCCACCACATCGACGCCGTCACGTACCAGGAGCGCAACTCCTCTGCGGCCGCCAGCAAGGAGAATGGTGCTGCCGCAGGCGGCGGCGCCGCGGCCGCCAAAGCGATTCACATGACCATCAAGCAGAGCGGCGACGGCAGCGCGGCGCAGAGCGACACCATGCTCGACCGGCTGCGGTCCGTGCAGTCGGAACACTGGCGGAAACTCAAGTACACGGACGAAAACGACGAGGCCGCCTGGGAGGTCTACAATGAAAGCCTTCACCTCCGCGACCAGGGCGCCAAGAACGGCGCCGCTGCTGCCCCTGAACAGGATCTTGACGATGACCTCGACGAGGACGGCGGCTCAGAGAAGGGATCGCGTGACAAGGGAAAGGGCAAGGCGGACCCGGGAGAGGAAGAAGAGGAGGAGGAGGACAAAGAAGGAGACGAAAAGGCGAGCAAGGCGGTCGAGGCTTTGAGCATTGCGGAAAACGCCTCCAAGCTCGGCACCGACTGGAACGACGATGACCTGCTGGAGGCTGTCAGTGGCATTGTCAAGCCCAAGCCCGTCTCCAAGGAAGAGCAAAAGCGGGCGGCCGAGGAGGCTGCGGCTGCACAGGCGGCTGCTGAAGCGGCAGCCAAAGGCAGACCCCGTGCCAGGGGTGGTGCTGTAGCACGTGGCCGTGGACGGGGACGAGGCGCTACCACTCGTGGTGCTTGATGGTCGGTTGGCTTCTAGATCTTGACCTGTGACGGTAGACGGATTCGGGCTCGCTGTGCCACCATGATACCCCTGAAAGCAGGAAGTTATTTTCAGACGGCGTTGGGACAAATTACGGGGGGCGGGGACCGGCACTGAAATGAAACAAGGCGCATTTGCGAAATTTGCTGAACTATCGACTAAAAAAAAACTATAAGCGGCGAGGTAGCATTGTGCTACTCTCATACACGCAAGGTGCGACTGGTGATCGTGTAATGTACAAGGTCCTTGGGATGTGCTGCCGCAAAAGCTACCCCCTTTCCCGTTCTACACACGACTCCCTGTCACCGCATGCCGCCTTCATGCTAGCCTGCTACTGTTGATTCGAAGTCAACGGCACCTGCCGTCCAAAGACCTGATGCACCCGATTGCATGGTCTGGACGAAGCGAGTCTGGCAAGGCAATGCCGTTCGGCGCTGCGGCCCGGCTCGTGGCAGACTCCCGCTACGAGCTGCCGAAGCCTTAAGGTCTAAGCTTAACCTTACTGCAAGAGATCAACATCTAATCCAATCGAATGCATGAACAGATTGACGGTCCCAAGACGTTGAGAGGCCATGGCACCGGGAAGCGTCTTTGCGTGCTCAACGGTGCTGAGGACTCGATCCTTCACGGCAAGCACCAGACGCTGCTGCTGCTCGGGGTTGGCGCTGACGCCCATGGCCGCAAGAAGCTGCCACACTATGACATCCTCGCCAGCATTGACATTACCGGGGAACATGTGAGGAAGAGTCGGCTCAATGACGTTGAAGAAGCTGCCGAACACTTGATCCCTGCAAAAGTTTGTAAGCATATTGTCACAAGGTCTGCGCAGATTTACATACCATTCGTTCCATGCCTGAGGATTACCTCCACCAGCCTGCTTCAACAGTTCGGCGCGGCTCAGCACAAGGGTGAGCATTGAGGTTCCAACGCGAGTCTTCGCGATGCTGTCGACATTCAGCTTGGAGGTGATGATGCTGAGGACATCTGTGACAATGTCGATCTGAGTGTCGTTGAAGTATGCAAACAGGCTGGGCATGACGGCGAGAGAGAAGAGCTCGATATCCTCGCGCTTCTGGGCACTGAGGTTCTTCTCGCCGTGGGTGAGCTGCGCACCGTGGACGACGTCCAGAGAGTCCAGGTGGAAGATGATCATGGTAAGGATGGTCGTCCGCTGCTCGAAGCTAATGTGACGGAAGACGCGGGAGAAAACCTTCTTGCCCTTGGGGAAAGACAGGAACGCGATAAATGGGTGGACAGTCCCCTCGCGAATAGGCTCATGCACCTTGAGTTCGCTCCAGAGCTTGGCGTTGAGAGCTTGAGCCTGCTCTAACCATTCCTGATGTTTAACATGGAAATCCTCGTCGTTTCCATCGTTGGGAGGTGGAGGAGCATGGCGAGCATGGTCCTCCATTTGCATAATCGTGCTGTAGACACGCTCAACGTTCCTGAGAATGGCCTTACGGTCGAGGGCGCCGCCGCCGAGGGCGCGCTTTGCGTTGCTCGGCTTCTGAGTCTCACCCGAGCTCTCCGTTCGCTTGATGTTTAGGAGAGGCTTCGGCGTCTTAGAGTTGCTGAAGGAGATCTTGCCAAGGCTGCCAGCGATGACCAACTGAGGGTTCTTGGGCTTGTTCTTTGCCGCTTCAACAGCCCGCTGCACCTGTTGCTCCATTCGCTGCACATGGTTCTCAGCGGCACGACCCTGTCGACGCATCGCACCTTGGCGGCTGCCAGTCTGGAAGAGATAGGTTTGCGCAAAGTTGTTCAACGGCTGGTTGGGGTTCTGACGTTGCCCGCCGCGGATCTGGCTGAGAACCTGGTAATAAAAGTCCTCAGCTAGGGCACCTTCGTTCGCAACATCCGTGGGGTTTCCAGTTGCGGATACAAGCTGCTGTAGCTGAATACGAGTGATGAAGTTCTTGTCCTGCGGCGTCATGAGACCATTATCCTTAGACAGGAGCCAGATCTTGTGGTTACGTTTGGCTCGCTTCGTCTCTTGGTCGAGGAATGCTGCCTTTTCCTCTTCAGACAAGTGAGCCAAGTGCTGCTGCTGGGCCTGGGCTTGCGCTTGGGTCTGAGCCTGTTGGCTGCGGCCCATGGAACCCTGAGACCGATGCGTAGGGTGAGTAGGGACACCGATGCGGGCGGCGTCACCAGAAAGTCGGTTCGGGTTCTGGAGAATCTGGGTCGGGTGGACAGGCGGGGGCTGCTGCTGTTGCTGCCGAGCTTGCGGGCTCGGGGCACTAGGGGTAGGCTGCTTTGACTGAGGGCGCTGGAGGATGGTAACAGGGTGGCTATGGCCGGGGTGGGCAGGAGAATGGGTCGCACGCTGCTGTTCGGCTGCAGAGTACGAATACTGGTGTTGAGCATGTTCTGGGTGTCCGTAGAAGTCGCTGTGATCGGCAGCATAGTGCTGCGGGTGGTGAACATTTTCGACACCAGCGTGCTGTCCAGGCACTGTTGTTTGCTCGCGCATCGCCTTCTCAACCTCCTCCAGGCTCATGACCTTCCGTCCAGATGCTGGGACGGGAGAGGGCTGGTACGCCGGCTGTGGAGAGGGCGTGGGCGCGAACTTCTTGGCGGGCATTCCCCAAAGCGAGGCATCGACATGAAGATCGGGAATTGGCTCAGCTTCGCGATATTTCTCGTAGCCAGTTCGGGCAGGGGTGCCGTAAGATTGACTGGGCTGGCTAGAGTAGTAGATACCAGGAGCAATGGCAGACGAATGGTAATCTGCAGGCGCCTGAGGTGCTCGAGGTGCAGGGCCTTGACGACTGAAAAGGACTTGTTCCTCCTCAATGGCATCAGACACCTTGGCAGTCTGACCAAAAAAGTCAAAATCCTTGCCAACAGAGGGCGCGCCCCCCCTGTTGGTGGGACCGCTGTCCTCAAGCCCTCCGCCAAAGGTATCGTCATTGAAGGCATCGCCACTTTCGTCAAGTTGGTCACCTAGTCCGTCGTAGGTATCTTCGAAGTCCATAGCATCGTCATTGTCGCCGGTGCGATGAGACAAGCCGGCGAAGGGGTCGTGGGCCTGAGAAAAGCCCGGGGCCGCATTGTTGTGGCGCGTCGCATCGAAACCGAAGAAAGACATGATGGCTTTCAGTGTGATGTCTTTCGAGAAGAGGGGTCAAGTAGCACTATGACCGAACACGTCAGTGTGGGCTCTGTCTGAAAGCTTGCAAAACGATAGACAAGCAGGAGTACAGTAATCAGGCCTCGAACGTCGCTGCAGTTTCCCCTGTGCTGAATTCAAGGAAAGAAAAACGGGCTCTTTTGCCTCGCAGGATTGAAAGGTAGGAAGCCCGTCAACCACAGCTGTTGGAACCCCGAAGGCGTGTTACGAAACCAGCTCGCAACCTAGTTGTCGAAATAACAGCAAGCGAGGGGCAAGAGCCCATAGAGATAGGAAATATGCCGAGAGGGAAGGCAAGATACAGATGATGATGAAAGTGCTTGTACTCACCACTAAGAGAATGAGGGGTCGGTGGTATTCGGCAGCACGGTTCTCAACCCTATCATGATGATGTCGCAAGGTCGACTAGATCGAAGGCGCGAGGGATCTCGGCAGGGATCAGAGCTATTGCAAGCTAATCTGGTCGCATTCGCAAAGCAAAATGAATGGCGAGAGATCTCCCGAAGAAAATGCGCCGAAGCACCAGGGTCGGCTCGAGACAAGAAGTAAATTCAACGACGTCGATGCGTGCAGTCGATGCCAAAAACATGGTGATGCACCACTTCGACGCCAACGAAGACGTGTGGTCCTGAGCCTCCGATCTTCTCCAGGGATCATCCGGACCAATCACAGAGCGGTAAACACCATGCTCGACACCCGTGGGTCTCATAGTCACGTGATGCATACTGAGGGGCGGTTTTGTACTCTCTCTGTCGTGGAATAGGTACAACGGGTGCTTGTCAGTCAGGTGTTGAGTTATTCCGAGCCAGCACATATTCGCGACCGCTTGAGATGATCATTCTTACAGGTTCGCATATCTCATTTGAGAGTCCATGAATACCTGGCGTCCGAGACGCTCAGGTGCTATGATTCACTCTACACTGAATCGCCAATGCCACTGTCAGCCTCCCTCTGAGTTTGAGGTGTCGTCGTTTGTCGCAAGCGTCTTTAACGGCAGTTGATAAGATAAGCGATGGTCATCCAGCGTTCCACGTCAGCGCCTCCCAAAAGCACCAGCGTGCCAGTACCGTCGGGATGCAAGGAATACCCACTGGCCATGTTCGTGCCCCCTAGATTGCCCCCCCACTCTCCTGAGCATCCCCCTATCATGCTCTTCCGCATTCCTGCATCCAGGTAAGGAGCGCGCGTTGTCAGAGACAGAAAAAGGTACTCGGCACAAGGCCTTCCTACCCCTGAATTCAAGTACCTACGTAATTAGCACGTACCATCGCCGGGCTGAACTTTCGTATTCGTCCACTGGTCCCTCGACTCGTCTCCCGTAAAGCCCAACTGGGTCGACCACTTTTCTCCGCCGTCTCCCCTACATCTCTAGGGAGGCCACCTGTATCATCCCATCGCCTTTCGTTCTTTCCCTCCTTCAACAATCCATTCGAGATTGACCACTTTCTTCGTTTTACGTTTCTTACCATCCGTTCGCGTTGAAGTCAGTCATCATGGTGGCAGGCTCAGCGCGCTACGTGCGATACATCCTCTTTGCCTTTTTCGTAAGTGCTCCCCGGATTGGCAGTGCCGCTGCCACGCGTCTGTCAAATCCATCACAAGACAAGGGGAGGCGTGATGCGCGTGTCCTTGAGGCAAGGTCCATCGCTTACCACTCTTCCATAGGGCCTCGCCATCGTTTACTTCATTACCCACTCGAGCTACGAGGGTGTTCGTCTCCAAGATGGCACCTTTTCCGGCACTGCACCAGGAGGAGTACAACCTGCAGCGCCTGCGGCTGGCGAGAAGCAGGACGCTGCCCCTGTTGCTGTGAAGCCTGCGACCCCGCCCGCTGAGCGACCAGCGATCGTCAACGACTACGATCCCAAGGAGTTCCCGATGGCTATGAGCCCCGGTGACCCTGGTTGGAACGACATTGTTGGCACTGCCCCTGGGCCTCGTGTCAACGCCACCTTTGTGACCCTTGCGAGGAACAGCGATGTTTGGGACATCGCTCGCTCCATTCGTCAGGTCGAGGATCGCTTCAACCGCCGCTACAACTACGACTGGGTCTTCCTGAACGACAAGCCTTTCGACGAGACCTTCAAGAAGGTCACGACATCGCTTGTTTCTGGAAAAACTCACTATGGCGAAATCCCCAAGGAGCACTGGTCTTTCCCTGAGTGGATCGACCAGGACAAGGCCAAGAAGGTGCGCGAGGACATGGCCCAGCGCAAGATCATCTACGGCGATTCCGTCAGCTACCGCCACATGTGCCGTTTCGAGTCTGGCTTCTTCTTCCGCCAGCCGCTCATGATGAACTACGAGTACTACTGGCGAGTCGAGCCCTCGATTGAGCTCTTCTGCGACATCCACTATGACCCCTTCCGCGTCATGAAGGAGAACAACCGCAAGTACAGCTTCGTCCTGAGTTTGTACGAGTACAAGGAGACCATTGCCACGTTGTGGGACTCGACCAAGAAGTTCATGAAGAACCATCCCGAACACATTGCCGCCGATAACTCCATGGGATTCCTGAGTGACGACAACGGCGACACCTACAACAACTGCCACTTCGTAAGTATTGATCATTCGTATGCCGTAAAAGCTTCATAATGTTAACCCGTTTACAGTGGTCCAACTTTGAGATTGGTAACCTGAACTGGCTTCGCTCTAAGGCCTACGTTGACTACTTTGAGTCTCTGGACAAGGACGGTGGTTTCTTTTACGAACGCTGGGGCGACGCTCCTGTCCACTCCATCGCCGCAGGCATCATGCTTCCCAAGGACCAGATTCACTTCTTCAACGACATCGCCTACTACCACGTTCCCTTCACTCACTGCCCCACGGGGGAGAAGACACGACAAGACCTCCGCTGTCACTGCAACCCTAAGGACAACTTTGACTGGAAGGGCTACTCTTGTAAGTGTTGACGTCAATCCACCGATCAGGGCTGAATGCTAATAAAATGCAGGCACGAGCCGCTACTTCGATATCAATGGGAAGACGAAGCCCGAGGGCTATGAGAACCAGAAGGATTAAGAAAATAGTAGCATATCGGGGAAATAGACTAGCTGTACGAAAGGTGCGAGATCATGATTTTTGGGCCTCACCACCCAGACCTATTCACCAAGTGATGGGTTGAATTAGTGCGCGGATCAGGGGTGCTTCACCGTGGAACGGCGTCAAGGCTTCTTTTCGGTTTTGGACATTTGCTCGCTTGCCAATGCAACAAGGAAATGCCATTTGGGATCAATCAAGTATTCGCCATGCCACTTGTGAACTGTTTTACAATAAAGTACACACCATTTTCAACAGCTCTCCGTCTTGGCAAGCAACAGCTGCTTGCCCACTCGTACTGTACCATCGTGCATTTCAACCCACAACAGCCTTCTTTGGCCTAGCCGTGCCGTACTTACTGCGACTACTAACACGGTTTGCAACACCTCCAAGGTCCAATGCGCCACGGACGAGGTGGTATCGCACACCCGGGCAATCCTGACTTCTTCCGCCGCGCACGAGAACAACGCTGTGCTGCTGAATGTTGTGTCCTTCACCAGAGATGTAGGCGGTAACCTGTCGACCGTTCGAGAGACGCACACGAGCCGTCTTGCGTTGGCCCGAGTTGGGCTTCTTTGGACGCACAATGCCGACCTTGATGCATACGCCCTTGAGAGCCGGGGCTTCGACATCCGCGAGAGCGGGAGAGACGGCGTGACGAGCGCGTTTGCCTTTGCGGCAACCCTATCACTTAGGTCAGTCAATGTCGGAAAGATGGGGAATGGCGTTACAAACCCGCAGGACCTGCCCTATCGTCGCATTCTGAACAGGTGTTGAGGAGAAAGCCCTGGCTTGGAAGGCCGGCCTGGCGAGGATCGAGGTGGGAGAAAAAGGTGCGGCAAACTGCGCCCTGCGCAGCGTTGGCGCCAAAAGCCGACTGAAAAGGGAGCTCGCCATCATAGAGTGCTGGCAATGATGGATTGGCTGGCTCTCAATGGTTTGATGCGATGCTTTCGAGCTTCGCGCCTTCAGATCTCAATCCTCCAAATTGTAACATTACATAATTACACGTGACATGAACCTTCTTGACTCCAGGCCGTCACATGTCGAGTCAGCAATATCGTCGTTCCCGGATAAACGCCGGATTTAATGCTGCGAGCTTGCCCAGCCGGGGGTACCACAGGGATGGATATCCTCGGCTGAAGACGATCGCCCCAAGGCATGGGGCGGCATTGAAGGGGCCCTCGGTGCTGGCGATGATCACCTAGACTTTGTCTCTCCGTCCATCTTTCAGTGCTGTCACAGTCACGGCCCAACTTTAGCACTTCACTTTGAATTCACCTCCCTGCCAATCTCTGACCACTTGATCAGCAAGCTCGGAATCCCAACCCCCATCCTCATTCACAAGTACCGAGGCTCACCATGTCTTCACTTACACGGGTTGTTCGCCCCGCCATGCGGAGGAGTCGCGGCGTCATGGCCATGGCCGCGGCGAGGAGCAACGCCCCCGCCAGGGCGGCGATGCCTTTCATCCAGCAGTAGGTCTTTTTTATTCTCGATAGTTCAGCTATCAACTTACATCTGTATAGGTCCTCGAAGCCCCTGTCCACGACGTCACGCCGCCAGAATGCCGACACTCTCGACATTACCGACATTCCTCCCACTCCCATCACACACTTCTCCGAGCTGGAGCTCGCCATGGCCGAGTCTGTGAACAAGTTCGCCAATGAGGTTATTGGCCCCAAGGTCCGTGAAATGGATGAGGCCGAGAAGATGGATCCCACCGTGGTCGAGCAGCTGTTCGAGCAGGGCCTCATGGGCATTGAGATCCCCGAGGAGTACGGCGGCACGGGCGCCAACTTCACGTCCGCCGTCATTGGCATCGAGGAGTTGGCCCGCGTGGATCCTAGTGTCAGCGTCATGGTCGATGTCCACAACACACTCGTCAACACGGCCATTATCAAGTACGGCTCACAGGCGCTGAAGAAGAAGTTCCTGCCCAAGCTGGCGACGAACACTGTCGGCAGCTTCTGCCTCAGCGAGCCCGTCAGTGGCTCTGATGCTTTTGCCATGGCTACCAAGGCAACGGAGACGGCGGATGGCTACACCATCAGCGGTGGCAAGATGTGGATCACCAACTCGATGGAGGCCGACTTCTTCATCGTCTTTGCCAACCTGGACCACAGCAAGGGCTACAAGGGCATCACTGCGTTTGTCGTTGAGAAGGGCACCGAGGGCTTCTCCATTGCCAAGAAGGAGAAGAAGCTCGGTATCAAGGCCAGCAGCACCTGCGTCATCAACCTTGACGACGTGAAGATCCCCAAGGAGAACCTTCTTGGTGAGAAGGGACAGGGCTACAAGTATGCCATCAGCCTGCTCAACGAGGGCCGCATTGGTATTGCCGCGCAGATGACCGGCCTGGCCCTTGGGTCGTGGGAGAACGCTGTCAAGTAAGTCCCGTCACAATCGAGCAAGCGAGTGGGTTCAGTCTAACATGTGCAGGTACGTTTGGAACGACAGAAAGCAGTTTGGCAAGCTCGTCGGCGAGTTCCAGGGCATGCAGCACCAGATCGCGCAGTCTTACACCGAGATCGCCGCCGCCAGGTCCCTGGTCTACAACGCGGCCCGCAAGAAGGAGGCCGGTGAGGACTTTGTCATGGATGCCGCCATGGCCAAACTCTATGCCTCGCAGGTCGCTGGACGTGTCAGCGGCCTCGCAATTGAGTGGATGGGTGGTATGGGTTTCGTGCGCGACGGCCCCGCGGAGAAGTTCTGGAGGGACAGCAAGATCGGCGCCATCTATGAGGGCACGAGCAACATCCAGCTTAACACGATCGCCAAGCTGCTGCAGAAAGAGTACACTGCATGAGCAGATGGCATCGTAACGCGTCAAATAGAATAAAAGAAAAGCTGGTTCAAATCTTAATCTCAGGGCGCTGGCTTGGCATTAAGGATTCACTTCAGATAGGTGGTAAGCGTAGACTCTAGTTTGTCATGATCATACCCTTGATCTGTGAGACTCGGGTTGTCAACTCCCTCTTCACATCACGTGTCTCAAATTGAACCAAACACTGTAGCCTCAGTCGACACTCTGGGACAGTTTTTGACAATAGGGTTAGATGCGGCCAGTGTCCAGATTGTCCTAGATGATTCAAATTTGATGCCCAACCTTGGGAGGAGGGGCTTGAAAAATTGGGGAGCTAGACCGACGAGAACTTTTTCTAACTTGGAAGACCTGCCGATCACCTCAGCTCGTAGATACCTGGGCGCAGCAGCAATGTGGTTCGCCTTTTGTGTTCTCACTTTCCTTTACAATAGAGTCAGCTTAGCGACTCTAGGAGGGTTGTCCGGATAAACGCCAATTGCGACTTGAAGTACACTATCTTCATTGGAGATCGACCGCTGGCCAACGATCCTTTGTCGATACGAGCTCAGGCACGAGGGATCTACATGCCCCGGAGGCCCTGTTGAGCAGCATTCGGGTGGGCTCTTCGCTAAGCGGTTATGTATAGACAGCGGAAATAAGATCGTCTACGCACCGGACTGTAGAGGCTCGGATGATGACGCGGCACCCATGCCTGTTCGTCTCTTTTCTGTCCGATTTGCAGTTGACTCGACATCGTATCTCTTCATGTGCGAGACCTGCACACACGTGAAGGAAGGTGGCCAAAACCACAGCGCCCTACCAAAGCTAGCGGACAACTGTCATTATGGCGTAGGGCACTGTTCTGGAGCGTTCCTCCATGAATGTCCCTGTGCACCCCTACCTAGTTGAACTCTCGGCCTGGCTGGAATGTGGTTGTGGTGGACAACCCCCGAGGTGTCCGGCGTATGAAGATGATAGGCAGGCATGATATGTGACATGTGTGTGTCAGGCTGCGTAGGGCACAATCACACTCACCGCGACGCACATCAGGAAGGACGGACACAGCTCTCGAAGCATCAGTGCCCCTCTTGTGGCGCGTTGCAGCTCTACGCCTTGCATCTTATGGTGGTGGTGGTGTGTGCGGAGAGCCTTGAGGCCAGTCCTAAAGGGCGCTGAGTGGGTTTTCGTTGCTCTGGCGTGGGGATCTAGGACTTTCGGTAGTCAGACGGGCGCCTGTGCTGCGGTCGGATCAGTCACCAATGACGACGCCAGGACCAAGGTAGTCTGAGACAGTGAGTGTCCTACAAGAGTAAGAACCGGACAAGCCTCGGAAGGGGTTTATTTGTCCGTTCTGGCGAACATTCTGCATGCTGTGCAGTCAGTTATGCTTGGCTGCTAGGCGAACTGCAGTCGAGAGCGTTAGATATCACACTGAAAGATGGCAAGGACGCGGCGAACAGGATATATGGCGGATGTCAACGTGAAAGAGGTGCTTTGGTTCGCGCCATGCGTGGTGGCCGAGCAGCCTCTGACGCCATCACAAAGTGGAAGCCCACGGAGGACGCCTAAAGCAGGTATGAGCCAGGGAGGCCTTATAGCGGGCACGGACGCTGTAAGGGACACCCAATCTGCCGAACATCAGCGACCAGTGCCCTACCGGGGATCAGTATCTTCAGCCCACCTTCGCAGAAGCAGGGCACGTCAGGCATCGAAGAGCATGCCACCCCTGTACCTGCCCGAGGCAAGGCCTGTCCAGCTGCCAGGGCAAATTCCCATTTGTCCTTCCCATGGGCTCTGGCAAGTCAGTGGCCGAGCCCCCCTCCATGCCCGTGCCCATCCCACCTCATCTGCAGCGCGAAACCAGACATGGGCCTGCCCACCCCGCTTTGCTCCTCCCACTGATCAATGAGCTACGTTTATCCGACCTCCCCCCCCCCACCCCTCTCTTGCATCTCGCACCACCAACACACGCAACATTTGTTGTGATCTGCCACACGGCTTCGACCTCACCTACTGTCTCGTGCTTCCTAGCCTCTAGTAGCACGACTACGAGCCGGCCTCATTGCTGCTTTATTCGACATCCACAGGAGTATCACCTTCGACATATTACCCAGGACAACCCTGTCGAGGCAATAGTGGTACGGGGTGACGGCGTCGATGCGAGTTGATACACCAGACGAGCAAAACGCGCCAACAAACCCCTCGAACGACAGACATAGGCTGCATATAGACCTCGCAGCCTTGACCACTGAAGGCACTTGTCCTTACCGACCTATATCGACAGCTTTGACCCCGCGCGTGGCTACGCGCAACCCTTTTGCCCACCATGAGTGACGAAGAGGCGATTCAGAACATTCTCAAAAAGATTGAGCGCGAAAAGGTCCTGATGAATGGCGCCAACGCCATGCTGGCCCAGACCGACAATGACTCTGTCCGATCAAGACTCAACTCCCAACTGCGAGATACTCGCCGAAACCTTCAATTCTTTGAAGAAAAGCTGCGGGAACTGCAGATGCGCCGCAACCAGTCCGCCATGGATAGTATGTCGCTGGGTGGACCTGACGATGGAGCTGAGGGCGACGGCTCGGGTCCTCCTCCGCCGCCGCCAAAGGATGCCGGTTCGTGGGGAGAACATGCTCGCGCCGGCAGCAGTGCCTCCTTCGGTTCTACCCAGTACAGCCAAATCGGTCAGCACGGCGACCTCATGCCGCCTCGCCATCCCTATGCTCCCCCAGGCCCGGCATCATCTGTGCCCAAGCCTCGACCCAACTACACCAAGCTTGGTTTGTCTCCCTGTACAAACCTATCATACGATGAAGACCGTCATGTCTGCCATTTTGTAGAGATAGACTAACAAAAGGTATCCAGATCTGATCAAATACGACAATCCGTACCTGGGACCACGAATTCAGCTCATGCTTTCTCAGATTCAGTTCAAGCTCAAGGTTGAAGAACAATACCTGAAGGGTGTCGAGAAGATGGTGCAGCTGTATGGCATGGAGGGCGACAGGAAGAGCAGAGCAGATGCTTCGGCTCGTAGGGTCGAGAGCAAGCAAAAGATTCTTTTGCTGAAGCAGGCCCTCAAACGCTACGAGGAACTTCACGTGGCTGATGTTGTGGGCTCCGATGATCACGACGGTGAGCACATGATCGCTGAGTTTTTTGTGTCGGGACGAAGCTAACTAACATGACCCTCAGATGATTCCATCAACATGCCCAACCTGCGAAAGCCCTTGACTGGTCAGCTCTCTATCCGCGTAGCACTCATTAAGGATGTCGACCACGCATCCACTGGACGATTCAGCCGCGGGCCGGAGACCTTCGTTGCCATCAAGGTGGAGGACAACGTTGTCGCCCGGACCCGGATCTCTCGAAATGATAGATGGGAAGCAGAGTACTTCAACATTGATGTCGACAAGGCCAATGAAATTGAACTCACTGTCTACGACAAGCCTGGCGAGCACGCCCTACCGATTGCCATGCTCTGGGTCAGGATATCTGATATCGCCGAGGAGATGCGAAGGAAGAGGATTGAGGCTGAGATTAACAGCTCTGGATGGGTGTCAGCCGACAGAATGGGCGCCCCGCCCAGCCAGTTTCCCATGAGCCCGCAGCAGCCGCAAACACCTTCACTTGGGGGGCCTCCAGGCTCCCCGGGAGCGTACGCCTCGCAGCCCATGAGCCCTCAGGGCCAGGCACCGCTCCCGCCTCCCAGTCAGGTTGCACAGCAGCCCATCGATGGCTGGTTCAACCTTGAGCCGGCTGGCCAAATTCGCCTGTCTCTTGGATTCGTCAAGCAGAATAAGGAACGCCGCACCGTCGATCTGGGTCTTGGTCGCAAGGGTGCCATTAGGCAGCGCAAGGAGGAGGTCCACGAAATGTACGGCCACAAATTTGTCCAGCACCAGTTCTACAACATTATGCGCTGTGCTCTGTGCGGCGACTTCCTGAAGTATTCTGCCGGTATGCAGTGCGAGGACTGCAAGTATACTTGCCACACTAAGTGCTATACCAGCGTTGTCACCAAATGTATCAGCAAGAGCAACGCCGAGACGGATCCGGACGAGGAGAAGATCAACCATCGCATCCCCCACAGATTCCAGCCTTATTCGAACATGAACGCCAACTGGTGCTGCCACTGTGGCTACATCTTGCCCTTCGGCAAGAAGAACTGTCGCAAATGTTCGGAGTGCGGCTCCACAGCTCACGCGCAATGCGTTCACCTTGTGCCAGACTTTTGCGGCATGTCTATGGCTGTGGCTAATCAGATTCTTGAGGGCATCAGAACGACAAAGCAGATCAATAAGCAGAAGGCGACTTCCTTGAGCGAACGTACTCTGCGGGGCACTGGACGCACGAGTCCTACTAGTAGTATGAGTTCGTCCACGCTCGTCAGTGGTGGACATGCGCCATCATACTCTACAGGCTCGGCTGAAGCAACAGAAGCCGCCAAGATCATGTACCAACAGCAGACGTCGCAAAGACCGCCCCAGCCTGATCGGACTTCGTCCAGCCAAGCTGCAGCAGCTGCGGCTTCCGCCGCCATGAGTGGCTCGACAGTCACTACCGGCCGGCAGAGCCAGTCGCAGGACTATGGTCGCTACAGCAGCGGCTACCCCACCTCGCCTGATCAACAACAAGATGACCCTTACAACCAGTACGGATCTCAGCAGCGTCCATACAACCCTGCAGACTACGCCAAGGTCAACTCCTACTCAGGCCAGCCTCAGCAGGCAAGCCGCCCGGTCCAGCAGCAGCAGCAGCAGCAACCCCAAGTACCACCACATCAGGTCACTCCCCAGCAGCACCAGCCGCAGCATCAGCAGCACCAACAACAGCAGCAGGCAGCTCCATACCAACAGCCAGCAGCGCCTATCAGCAAGCCTTCTGTACCCGAGCCGTCCCCGACGTCGCCCACCTCCGCTGGCCCGCTTACCACAAGCGGTGGGCGCAAGCCGTTGCCATCGGCCACAGACCCTGGAACAGGACAGCGCATTGGCCTAGACCACTTCAACTTCCTTGCTGTCCTTGGTAAAGGTAACTTTGGCAAGGTCATGCTGGCGGAGACCAAGAGGTCGAAACGTTTGTACGCGATTAAGGTCCTGAAGAAGGAGTTCATTATTGAAAATGATGAGGTTGAAAGTATCCGATCAGAGAAGCGAGTGTTCCTGATCGCCAACAGGGAACGTCATCCGTTCTTGACTAACCTTCACGCGTGTTTCCAAACGGAAACCAGGGTATACTTCGTCATGGAATACGTCAGCGGTGGCGATCTTATGCTACACATTCAACGCGGCCAATTCGGCACCAAGCGTGCCCAGTAAGTCGGTGGTTCAGTTTAGGCAGGTTTAGCAACTAACGCACGATAGATTCTATGCGGCCGAGGTGTGCCTGGCACTTAAGTACTTCCACGAGAACGGAGTCATCTACCGTGACTTGAAACTGGACAACATCCTGTTGACACTCGATGGTCACATCAAGATTGCTGACTACGGTCTTTGCAAAGAGGACATGTGGTTCGGCTCCAACACGAGCACATTCTGCGGAACGCCTGAGTTTATGGCCCCAGAGGTATGAAACCATCATGCTGGGCTTGATTAAGGAGCATATACTAATCCCTGCGCCAGATTCTGCTGGACAAAAAGTATGGTCGCGCAGTTGATTGGTGGGCTTTCGGCGTCTTGATCTACCAAATGCTGCTACAGCAGTCGCCTTTCCGCGGCGAGGACGAGGACGAAATCTACGACGCCATTCTTGCGGACGAGCCACTGTACCCGATCCACATGCCTAGAGACAGCGTGTCTATTCTCCAGAAGCTCCTCACCCGCGAGCCCGATCAGCGTCTCGGCAGCGGCCCGACCGATGCCCAGGAGATCATGAACCAGCCTTTCTTCCGGAACATTAGCTGGGATGACATTTACCACAAGCGTGTGCCCCCGCCCTTCCTGCCGAGCATCAAGAGCGCCACCGACACCAGCAACTTTGATTCGGAATTCACGAGCGTCACGCCAGTGCTTACCCCCGTTCAGTCTGGTATGTTATTTATGCTTCCCAAGTATGACCAACCCCTGCTGACCTTGTCTTTCAGTTCTGTCGCAAGCAATGCAGGAGGAATTCCGCGGATTCTCCTACACTGCCGACTTTGAGTGAAGCATGCAGCGAGCGAGGACATGATAGATGACTAAAAGAGGGGTGAGGATAGGCGGGCGGGCGGGCGCAAGGCGGGAGGGGGGGGTCTAGTGTCGACAAGACTCGACATCAGCAGCCGGATGACCATCCGGCTATGTTTCAGCGATGCCTCAGTTGAGGCTCATAGCCTCACTAAGTGAGTCTGGGAGACCATGTTGGTTTTCTACACTTTCAGCGATGCCATCAGGCTCGGACGTCCTCGGCGCAAGCTCTGCCGGATGTCCTATCTGAATCTGGTTGTGATGGAGGGTGGGCCATGACCGAAGGTCGCTGGCAGATCGCGGCATAGCGAATTGCACACCCGTTAATAAAGAGCGTTGCGGTTTCACGTAGTGTACAAGTGCGATATGTGCTTCAAGTGCCTTGCGAGGGTGTATTGTTTTGTGGGGATCTATATTCTGTATACAAGGTATCTTACAGCATTTGTACAAGGGAGGCCCCTACGTCCGCCTCAGGAGCATGAAGACGACGCCGGAGGCGACGGCGGCACCGGCTGCAGCGCCTTGGAGTGCCAGGATCGATGCATCCCGCATGCGCAGGTCGATTCTGCGCTCGCTATACAAGTCTTCTGCTCGGTCTCTCCACAACGCGGGTTCAGAGAGGAAGGCCTTCCAGGTGGTAGATTGCGGGGGTGTCATGTCCGCTTCTGGTTCCGCCTCTAGTTCCGCAACGGGCGGCTCTGCCGTCTCGGGCACCGCCATGCCCGCAGCTTCCGCTGCTGCGAGAGTGCCCTCGGCTGTCGGCTCGACATCTGCGCCGACCAAAGGTCCTGGTGTCCCAGCCGATTCGCCGAGACGACGGTCCGCGTCCGCCGCCGCAAAGGCGTCGCCGTCCCGCTCCCGCTGCGTGCCGGCGAGGAGGCCCTTGACGGCAGCAAGCTCGTCCCTGACGCTCTCGAGGACGGACTTCTCTTCGGCGACGACGGCGCGGACGAGCCTGCGGCGGCGCCAGGGCTCGGCGAAGAGCTGCAGGACGATGAAGAGGAGGACGTTGACGCCCATGAGGCCCCAGGTGCCCCATGTGCTGGCGCGGCGGATGCGGTCGCTCCAGATCTGCTCCTCGTGGTAGCGGCGCAGCATGCCGGCCATGAGGGCCTGGCTGAGGCGCTGCTCCTCGGCCTCGGCCTCGGCGAGGGCCTCGCTGGCGCGGGCGACCTCCTGCTCGAGCGTGTGGTCGCGGCGGTAGAGCTCGGTGAAGCGCTCAAGGTCCTGCGGCACCCACGACTCTTTCCGCGCGAGCAGCGTCGTCGTCTCGCGCTGCGTCGCGGCGCGGTCGCCCGTCGCGTTCTTGTAAGACTGGCGCGTGGCCCGCAGGCGCTGGTGGGCTGCGGCGAGCGACGTCTCGAGCGCCTCGTTCTGCGTCTTGATGCGCTCGATCGATGTGTAGCCCGTCAGATCGTTGAGGGTCTGCGAGGCCGTCAGGAGGCGGACCTGCAGCGTGTCGATGAGGCGGGGGATCGTCGTCGTCAGCAGCTGGCTCGACTGGACGCGCGAGGAGAGCTGGTCGAACGGGGACGGCGTCCGGGAGGAGGGGGGCGCGTCGGAGGAACATGGAGAGGACGCATCATTTGAGGAGGGGGAGGATGACGGTCTGCTTGTGGTGCTTTCGGACTTTGGTAACGAGCCGTCCCGCAGGAAGGGCTGTGGGGAATTTGTTGTAACCGGGTCTGGCCTGGACTCGATGAGAGGCTCCGAGCTGGATTTTGTAGAGTCGGGGTTTGATTCGGATTCGGAAGGCTTCGGCGGCGGAGAAGGGGGAGGAGGTGGTGGAGGAGAGTTCGAAGAAGAGTAGAGTCGAGAAGATGGGGAAGAAGGACGGAGAAGCTGCCAAGTGAGGGAGCTAGCTAGTTGGAGATGTCGTCGTGCCGCCAATTGTGTCGGGGAGGGGCGGGCCAGCTGGCTCATGAGGCGCCATGATGCAGGCCTCGCCAGTGGCAGTGACTGCATGGTGGTGGATGTCGTTGCTGCTGTTGCTGATGCTGCAGGGCGGATGCAAAGCTGACTTTGTTATTTCAGACGAAGTAGTGTGCCCCCAAAATAATGACACACCGAACCGAGAGGCGTCCTCAGTCAGGCAGTTGTGGTACTTCAGACCAAGCACACAGTCTGGACGAAGCTCAAACCCCAACCAAAGCATCGACACTTGAACGAACAGCCGAGCCGCGTTGTTGGACCTCGATTGATTTTCTGCCGGACTGAGAGTACTCACCGCCTTCTTCGTGAACACAACGATCCGGCGTCGGCGCACGCACCGACCGACCGGGTTCCGACGGGGTCGGTGAGAGGCAGCCTGTGGGCCCCTGTCCATTGTCACAGTGGAGGCTCGGCAGGTTTCTGTGCGTCTCGGCGTGCATCTACAGCGGGCCTCACAAGGCGGGACAGGGCCACACACGGGGCTCCACAGGGCACCGTAGGGCATTCGATTAAGGGGGTGACACCAGGCAGGTTCGGAGGGGGCCAGCGAGCGCTACAGGTCCCCTCCTGCAGGGGGGTCCGACGGCGCTAAAAGGCCCTGAAGAGGGGCAATGACGCTGCAGTGGAGGGGCACCTTTTCACACTGCCATGGCATGAGGGGCAACAAAACAACGCATCGCAGGCTGGATTGGATCCCCTGGATGCGGGACGATTCAGGCTGAGACCCGGACAGCGGGCATCTGGTGTGAAGCCCGCCGTGTCTTGGGTCGTTGATGTCTGAAGAGATTGTCGTTGAGGGGAGGGGTGGAGGGAGCGAACCTGCGCCGTCCGAGTGACAAACGAAACGGTTGAGGTTCATCACGTTCAGGGTACCTAGGTCAGGTTCAGGTATCAGGTACCTTGGATCCTTCTCCATAGTATTAAATCTCTGCCGCGCCTCGCTCGTCACTTGGCCGGACATAAACCTTTAGGGGCTGCCCGTACTTGACGATCGTCGGTCGGTCCCTCTCCCATCGTCTACCTACCTGCTCTCTCCTCAAACCATACATCCTTACTGCCCTACTTCCATACCTTACCTGACCTACCTCCCTGCTACCCTACCGCAACAACACCATAACCGTCACGATGGGCTCCGTCTCCAACAGCGATACCCCGGCGCTCGCCACCAACCCCAAGATCATCTTCTTCACCGACTTTGACGGCACCATCTCGATCAAGGACTCCAATGACTTCATGACGGAAGAGCTCGGCTACGGCCGCGAGCTGCGCCTCGTCGAGAACGACCACATCCTCTACGGCCGCAAGACGTTCCGCGAGGCCTTCCAGGGCATGATGGACTCGATCAAGCTGCCCTTTGACCAGTGCATCGCCACGCTGCGCGCCAACATCAAGCTCGACCCCGGCTTCCGCGACTTTTTCCACTGGTGCCGCGCCAACAACGTGCCCATCGTCATCCTCTCCGGCGGCATGCGGCCCGTCATCCGCTCGCTGCTCGAGATGTGGCTCGGCGACGAGGCCTCGTACATCCAGATCGTCAGCAACGACGTCGCCCCGCGCGAGGGCAAGTCCATCAACGACGAGGCCGGCTGGCGCATCGTCTACCACGACGACACGCCCTTTGGCCACGACAAGTCGATGGAGATCCGCAAGTACTCGGCCCACGCCGACCGCCCCATCATGCTCTACGCCGGCGACGGCGTCTCCGACCTCTCCGCCGCCCGCGAGACCGACCTCCTCTTCGCCAAGGCCGGCAAGGACCTCGTCACCTACTGCGAGCGCGAGAGCGTCCCCTTTGTCACCTTCCAGGACTTTACCTCCATCCACAAGACGGTCGAGGCCATTGAGGCCGGCACCCTCACCCATAAGGACGCTGCCCTCGGCCGCATCCACACGTAGACCTGCCACCTCTCGAGTCCCCCTTTCGGTTTCCACAGCGGGAAGAAATGAAGAAGAAGAGCGCGGTGCGATGAGACTACGATGTGCATGAAGACCTAGTACCTATTTGAACATACACGGTATGCTAGATCCGGAGGCTTTTCTTTTTCCTTTAGACCATAGATTTCCGTCCACAGCACTTGGCATAGTAGCATGTGTGGCGCCAGGCGTATACAGAGAGAGAAAGAGAGAGGGAGAGAGAGCATGAAAAAGAAAGAGTTAAATTAGTAAAGTAGCCCACTACACCATGACACCGTGACCAGTCTTTCCCGAAAAAATACCGCTTGCAATTTCCATTCACTTTGGTCCACCCTGCTTTTGCTCCCGAAAGAAATAAAAAGACCACACACGCTCCTGTCCCCCTACTCATTACGCTTCCTCTGCGTCGGCAGCCAGAACCAGCAGGCCGTCATGCACACGAACAGCCCCAGCGCAATGGGGTGCAGCACCCAGGTCCCGAAGGCCTGGGCCAGCAGACCGGTGGTGAAGGGGGCGACGGCGCCGCCACTGCTGCCAAAGGCCGAGATGACGACCATGCCGCTGGCACGGTGCTTGCCGCTCATGCCGCGCATGAAGACGGCGGCGGCGCAGGGGTAGATGGGCCCCAGCAGCAAGCCGACGATGGCGAGCGACGTGGCGGCGCCGACGAGGTTCGGCACCTGCCACACGAGCAGCTGGAAGCAGGCGGCGCCGGCCGTGACAATGTAGACGAAGCGCTTCTCGCCGATGCGCTGCGCCGGCGCGCTCAGCAAGAAACGGCCGAGCGTGATGCCGGCCCAGAAGCCGGCCGTGACGTAGCCGACGGCGCCTGGGTCGCCGACGTCGCGCGTCGCGATGAGGAATGAGATGACCCAGCCCGAGATGGACACCTCGGCGCCCTGGTAGGCAAAGATGAAGAGCGCGCCCAGCAGCACGAGCCGCATGCGCAGCGCGTAGAACATGGAGAGGAACTGCGAGTTGGCGGCCAGTGCCGCCGCCGAGAGCGTCGGCTGCAGCGTCAGCGGCTGGTCGCGCTCAAACTTAGCAAACGACCACCAGCCGAAGAAGAGGTTGCCAAACGCCAGCGACAGCGGCAGCACGTAGAATCGGTACCACGGGTTCCCGGACGTCGCAATGGCCGTCGCGATGATGGGGCCGACCGTACCGCCGATGCCGTAGCTGCCGTGCATGGCACCGAGAGCCGTCGTCGCGTTTTGCAGGGAGCCGCAGAAGATGTTGTTCATGGCCAGGTTGATGGACATGGCGAAGCCCAGGAAGAAGAAGCCGACAATGATGGCCGGGAAGGGGGCCCCGACGATGAGAGGAATGTACGCCGCCAGGAGGATGGCTTGGCCGAATACGAGGAGGTGTGCGCGGGACATGCGTGCGCGCAGAGCGTCCAAGAATACAGCGGCAAAGATGAAGCCCAAGGCATTGCCCACGAAAATGAGCGACACGACGGCGTATCCGATGTTGTAGTGCCTGTCCAAGTCAGTCAGGCATGCAGGTCTCTCTCAAGGCTTGAGGCAAATCTCACTTCTCCATGTAAGGGATCAGGGCGCCCGGGGCACTGTCATTGAGACCGTTGCCCAGGTTCATCAGACAGGCAGTCAGAAGCCGCCAGCGGTTCATGTAGGGATCCCACATGCTTTGAAGGGGCTCGGCAATGTCAGTCGCATCCTGAGACGGACTGCCAGGGCGGCTCATCTCGAGATCGCTCCCGCCCGGTGGTGAGGAGGGTGGTGTCCCCGGGCGAGACGACGGCCGGCTGGCACCATGCTCGGTGTGAAGCCTCTGAAGCTCGATGGACTCGTCACCCCGGTAAGGGGCACCAGGGTATGTTCGTTGGACAGCCTTCTGGGGTGGGGGGGGGAAACCGTCGCTGGGCGAGGCAGCGGCGGCCGAGGCCTCACGAGACTCGACCTCGACGAGAGACTTGAAGAGGGAAGAATCCATTGCAGACGAAGCTTCGGTAGAGGATTGGCACCTTAAGGCATACGAGGCATCTGCACTGGTGTAACAGGAACAGGAACAGGAAAAAGAGGAAGAGGGCAAAGTTAAGGACCGATCTCAAGTATCAGACAAGAAGACGGAGCTTCTAAAAGGAGCGAGGGGCGCAAAGGCAAAGTCGGAATGTTCAGAAGACTAGAAAAAAAAAGGTCGAGCCCAGGCCACGTGAATCTCACGATGACAACGAGGGTAGCCTCTGATGACTCTCCGGGGAAGATTTGCAAAGGGCGCCAAGGACCTCCACCGGACTCGTCTTGGGAATTTTGCCCGAGGCGGACTGTGGAAGGACCACGGCCGACCTATGAGCCTTCTGCCGGGCAATGGATGCACTCCACCACCGGATGCCGCCGTCGCAGGGCCTTATCCGCCTTACCGCTTATCAGACCCGGTCGTCACGTATCCCGATGGCTCATGATACGCCGGAATGGCAAGTGTGCGACATGCAGACTGCGCATGGTGGCGACGGCGAGCTGCATGCAGGCTCGATGAGCACGTTGTCTGGTGATAGTGACCGTTCGGTCGTGACCCGATGCTTTCATTGGTACTTTGTGTCAAAGGGGAGCGGCATGTGGAGTCCGATAGCTCGCTCAGCAAGCTCTGCTCTCGCAGCCAGATCTTGCAGTTAAGAATGGATGGGTCGTGGCGGAGACTCCCTCTTTGGGCAGTCCGCACCTCCTTTCGCATCAATGACTCTGCCACCAGCTGCGGCGGAGAGATCATTACTGCAAGGGGTGACAAAGTTGGTAAGCTGTCGAGAGATTGCGTATAGTGCTGGTTTCTCCTGTGGCACATATCGGCCGTTCCGAGGATGCACAAGTGAGGTTGTAGTCAGTGGATGGAGGTGAAGATGAAAAGGCAATTTCACTTCAGACATTTCGGGTTATGTGCACGTCTCCCTTATCGACCGGTGTCCAAAAAAGCGTCATATGCATTGTGCGAGGCGCAAAAGCTGCCCCGCGCTTTTCACAGAGCTACCCCGCCATACCAAAAGTCTGTCTCGCAGAGAAGGGTCCATCCCGCTAGTTTGAATCGCGTGTTCCGGTCCGAACGAAATTTCTAGTTGAGCCTTGCTGGTCCAACACGCCACTTGCTGGATATTCGCTTCGCGCACCGGTCCTGCCTGCTAGTGATCATGGTCCGCGTAAAACGCAATGTTCTTGCGGCCGCCGAGGAGTCGGCCACTCCTCCCAGCGCTCTCGAGCCCAATCAGTCGGTAGCCAAGGTCATCAAGGCTGAGGGCAACAACCTCTATACCTGCCTGCTTCCCAACAAGAAGGACATTCTGCTCGAGCTCGCCCAGCGATTCCGCAACACCATCTGGATCAAGCGTGGCGGCTACGTTCTGGCTGAGCGCTACGACGCCGACCAGCTGAACGGCCGCGTCCTGGGTGAAATTGTCAATGTCGTCGGTGACGAGAAGGCCTGGCGCAAGCAGCCCTACTGGTGAGCTTTAAGCCCTCGTGTCCAAGGAGCCCCGTGTCAAGCCGAGTGATCAGGCTTGCTGATAAACCCTTCCTCAACAGGCCCAAGGAATTTGGCAAGAACAGCGGCCTTGACGACGAAGACGACGAGGACTCAACCGTCGGGAAAATGCCTCCCTCCGATTCTGAGGACGAGCCGTGAAGAACTACACGCCTCCGAACCTTCAAAGCTCACTGCTCTTTCGACCCAGCCTTCCTGCCCGGTGGTAGGTGAGGCTTTGGAAGGGGTGCGTTCTCGAGCTTGTCGTTCGCCGTTCCGAACCACACGCTGCCAACAGTGAAGGCCAGCATACCCACGACGACGCTCGAGCTGGCATCTGTGCTGGGGTAGACATTCCAGGCCCACTCCTGTACACCCCACAGAATGTAGACAAGGGGGAACGGGATACCGCTACGCCAGAGGAGGTATGGAGTCGCCCAGGCAAGATAGGCATAAAATTGGTAGTGGAGGGACCGGGCGAAGAGGAGGCCGATAACATTGGCCGTCAGGACCGTGGTCATGATGTACTTGGCCGTCACGAAACCGGAAACCTGGATCTCCTCGAGGGGGTTGAAGGGCGAGTCGGCCTTGAGGAGTGCTGGGATCATGGCCGACAGCGGCTTCTGGGCGGGCTTGAGCCAGCGCGTCGTGATGAAGAGCCACAGGACGCTCACGTGTCCGGTCAGTAGCGCCAGCGAAAAGCCTTGGCTCAGAAACAGTTCCTCGCCCACAAACCGCCAGTTGACTGTCCACTTGTACAAGAACTGCCGCGACAACTCGAATGCGCGACCCCAGTACGACCGCATATGCCTCGCCCAGAAGGGCAATCCGATCAGAGCCTGTAGCTGTGCCATGAGCCACGCCAAGCGTAAGCTGCCCTTCAGGCCTCGGCCGAAGAAGAGGACCACAGCCACGGCGGGCACGCTAAGGAGCAAGGACATTTTGATCCCCACGCCCCAGCTGTAGAGAAGCGCGCCAGCAGCCCAGTTACGACGTTGCATGCTGAAAATGGCCAGCCAGAAGAAAAGGGCTGCGACACCGTCGTTGAAGCATCGCAGGACGAAGATGCTGTGTAGTCGCTTCGACAGGACAAGAATCGGAAACATGTAGGGCGGAACCTGTCTGCCGTCAGAACGCATGTCACAAAACCCCGAGGGTCGAGGGTTGTTGGGTCCCACCTTTGCCTGCCAGTAGCATGCCATGACCACTGCCAAGGTTGCCAGATATAAGATGGCGAACAAAAATTGTGCAAAAAGAACATCCGTCCCCTCATCGGTCAGGTAGTAAAGTCCCGTGTAGGTGTAGACATGCGCAGCCGGATAGACGAGAGGGCCGGTGCCGCCTTTGATCTTGCTGTAGTCGCGCTCGCCGGCAACGATTTGTCCAATTTGTTCCATGTACGCGACCCAATCAATTTCGGTGTCTAGAGACCCAGGGTTAGCTTTGCGGCATGTTTGGGCATGCACGCCTCAGAGGGGTGCTTACAAGGAACCTTGAGTGTGATCAGGATGCAGAGGAGAGCATCGAAGATCAGGAGAGCAATGGGGATGGCCCGAGAAAGCTTGTGTCGCCCGTTCACAATGTCGAGAAGAAAGTTGATGGGCTGCGCAGGGGCCGCTGCTTTGGTCGCAAGCTGCTGGTCCGCCATGGCTGCTGAGGTGTGCCGTCGCGGTACGATGCAGCGTGTTGCTTCTCCGGACGTGTCGCTGTTGATGTAGCTGAAGCTCGGCGCTTGCCTATAATGCCACCTCGGGGATCTACAACTTCTGGGACCGATACCGTGTATTGTGCACAGTGCTCCTGACTCAAATACTGTGTTTCATCATGCCTCTTGCTCCCCTTCAGCATCATCCGCCTGCAACCGTTTCCATGATTGTCTTGGCTGTGAAAACTTTGGTCAGAGCTGTAAACGTATCCGTTGGCATAGATCATCCATAAGTACAGATAAGAGGAGCGCAGAGCTAAAGCTTCGCTTTGCTGGCCTGACCGAGCTCGTTGACGAGCTCCACCACCCGCTCAGCACATCCATAAGAGCCCTGAAATCCCCAGCCAGCATGTCCATAGTTGTGAACCACGGGCGTTCCGTCCTCGAAAATACTCGTATCCGTCTCCAGCCTAACACCATCCTTCCTCGTGGGCCGTAGTCCGACACCATGTCGGATAATGTCCAAGGCCTCGATGCCCTTGCCGTTGGTCAAAGTCGGGTTGAGCTCGACGCACCGCTTCATGATACGGATCGCCGTGTTCGGGTCCGGGTTGGCCTCCCAGTTACCCTTCTCATACGTGCCGCCAAGGATTGTGCCGCCGCCCGATGCCCGTTGCATGAGGTAACTTACATCCGTCGCCACGTCCTCCGTCCCGCTGATCGTCGACATCGGCGTCGCCTCGTTCCTGACGAGCACGATCTGGCCTCTTGCCGGGATGACCGTGGCGTCTTCAACGCCGCCTAGGCGACAGGCGAGTAGCCCACTAGCGTTGACGATGCAGTCTGCCGGCTTGCCCGAGTGATGCATCGCCTTTGCCTCGTGGATATGCGACAGGACGGCACGCTTGACCACGACGCCGTAACGACGACACTGGCCGACAAGCCAGGGCAGGTAAAGCGCCGTATTGAGACACACAGAGCCGAACTCGCTACCGGAATGGGCGGCGGCCGGCAGTTCCTCGGGCTTCAGGTCGCGATAGTCGTCGAAGAGATGACGGAACCAGGGGTCATCTGCGAAGAGACCGTCGTAGGCATTGCCAGTCGCCATGTCTTTCTTGCGTCGCCAGACCCTAACCTCTGCACGCGCGCATCTGCTGTCAGCCTCTTGTGCTTCGAGGGCCTCAACAGACTCGGGGAGTTTGACGTACTCTGAAAGTGAATGCCAGCTTCGGGGACATCCTTAGCTAACCGCTTGAGCTCAGGCCATGTCCTGCGCTCCCAGCGGCTCTGCTTCTCAAAAGACATGCTGCGCGTCGTCTGTCAGCATGTTGACCCTCACAAACATCGTCACAAGGAAAGCGCGGCCCACATACGGCATAAAGTTGGCACCGGCCCACGGTGACGTATACTCAATGTCATAGTCACCGGGCATGTGCTTCGCAATGACCGTCACCGAGTTGTTCGTATCTTTGGCAAGGAGGAGGGCACTCGTAAGGCCTGAGACGCCCGCCCTGTGTGTCTTGTAAGCGTGCTGCACTGCAATGACGGAAACAATAGGCGACTTACCCCAAAACGACAATATTTTTCACCATTTTTGCGACACTCCTCTTGGAGCAATGGCCGAGGTGCAAAGGCTCTACTAAGTGGGATGGAGGCTCAAGAATGTTTTTGGTCCTTTGAGGATGGAGTCGGGATATAGGGCGATAGTGGCTCCAGGTGCAAAAGGGAGGGCGCCGATGTCAATGGTGGAATTGAACCCCGCAGCTAGCCGCAGCAGTACAATGACTCAAGCACAAGGCAAACGCATGTATCGCTGCTGATGTGAAATGGAAATACTACAGCCACCAGAACGATGGTGTGGGCGGAGCCATCAAATCGAATCATATGTGCAGCGGGAGGGCTTCCTGGGCCAGGCTGACGAGCTGAGCCCGGCCGAGTCCGCCTGCGGGAGAGGGGGCGGGGGGGTTCCGCCTCTCCCCGCCCGATCACGGAGCCTTCAGGGCCGGGATAAGGGCCGTGAGTGTTCGTAGTCAGGCATGCTGGATACATGTACGCGTTTTGAAGTGCAAAAACACAACTGTGGTCGGAATTCCTAGCCAAGTCGATACGACATGCCTGTTATTTATTATGGTGTTCTGTGGTCAAAGATCGACTCAAGCTTAAAAAAAAAAAAAAAAAAAAAACCAATTCGGGAAGAAATTTTTGCGCTGCTGCACAAACCAAGAACAGAGGTAGCTGTTCCCTTCATTTTCTTTTACTCTTGGCTTTCATTTGATGATGCTTAATACAGGCTTATTTGTACTGCGCTCGATAACGCCCAGGATCTCTTGCGTCGTTGTAGATTAGAGGGATAGAAACTTGTCTAGTGGTAGACCATCATGTTTCTGGGATTTCATGAATTCCAATGTGCCTCATCAAACCTTCTGCGCTTGAGAGAATACCAGACTCGCACTCACTCGGGAATGAGGTTTACAAGACAAGTTATCTGCGGAAATCAGAATTTGGCAGAAATACGTCACTTCGGCGCAAGCTGTCGACTGAAGAATGTTTAGACACTTCGTTAGAGAATCGGGCTCTGATAGTCATGAAAAGCACGTTCATGAGCCCGGCCAACACTTTCAACATCACAGGCGCCAACGCGGTAGCGACCACGTAGTTAATGACGCAAAGCTGCGTTTGGTTAGCCTGTAGTTGCACCAAGGTCGGATGACAAGTTCGTCGACTTTGCAACAGACCAAGCAAGCATGGGACAGCTGGGACATCGTCGCCATCCCGATGTACAGATGTATCCAGGTGGTAGGGCGCAAGACATGATGAAAGATTCTCGTGTATTCTCTATGCAGCAGTACATTCCATGAAGCGCCATCCGAGGGCGATGGTATGTGATTTTCCTCCTCTTCCCAGTGGTATCAAGCAACGGCAACATTAGGCGGAGTACTTCAGGAGCGCCTTCTCGAGGGCGGGGGGGTTGGCACCGACAATCTCCTCAACCTTCTGGCCGTCCTTGAAGACCATGAAGGTGGGCATGGCGCGGATGCCGAGCTCCTGGCTCAGGTCGGGGACCTCGTCGACATCGATCTTAAGGAAGTTGACGCTGGTGTACTTCTCGGAGAGCCTGTTGACGAGAGCGCAACCTGTCAGCACAGAGTTCTTCGGCGCCATCTGGCATGGGGGTATAGCATTTGTACTCACTGCGCGTATATGGGGGCAATAGTCTTGCAGGGACCGCACCACGTAGCGAAGCAGTCGAGGATGGCGACGTTCTTGCTGGGCAGGACGTTGTCGGCAGCGAGGGTGACCTCCTCGCCGTTAATGGCCTTGTAGAAGTCCGCCTTGCTGTACCGGATGCCAAGTCAGTATGGATCTTTTTGGAGGGGTTGATGCGCGATCGCGTCATGGACCAAGTCGCCCACGGTCGCTTGCGCAAGGACGGCAGAGGGGACGGCAAGGCACATACGAGTTGATGTTGTGGACGCCCATTTTGAAAGACGAAGTTTGGAACAGCCTAGATGTGATGGCAGGGGACAAGAACTGGGAACTGGGTCGTGACAGAGCCGGTCGGATGGAGTGTAGAAGGAATTTAGTTGACATTGAAGCTGCGGCGTGGGATGGAGGTGCGGGGTGATGTGCTCTAAATAACGACAGCGGTTGGGTCGGGAAGCGGGTGCAGGTGCGGGTGCTGGTGCTGGTGCTGGTACTGGTAGTGTAATGGGACTGTAAGGCGCGTGTTGAGCCCCTCTGACGAAGTCTCTGGCTTCCAGCAATAGTAAGCGTGCTTTCTAATAGGGAGTGCTGCACCGAAAGCTGTGTCTGCCGGGGTTTGAGCCACGCGATGGGGCAGGGGGAGAGACACCGAAGCTCGCAGATTCTTCCAGGTCAGGAGGCCTACCACCGAGGTACTTACTCAGTAATACAGTATACACCAGATACGAGGTCACTCTATCTTGGGGCATGGGCTGTCAAGGTGCGACACAGGGCTGTAGCTTGATTTGTCAGGGCCAGATGACGCCATCTGCAAGACACCTGATTCGGCACGACTAATACTTGTCTGCCACTCACCGAGTCACCGAGAAGCTACAAACGTACAATGTACGTAGATGAGGAATCCGACCCAACGATTCAGTTAGGGGTTCCGGGAATATCACAACATTGATGCTCTGCCGCAGTCTTGCGTGATGCGATCAGTAATCGCCGTAGCATCTTATTTGGAAGAACTGCAGCATGGATACAGGTTTTTTATGCCACTGCCTACTGGCCTTCGGTCATCGTTGGGTTCTCGTTATCAAGCTTCCGTGGTTCGCCCAGACTACCTATGTCGACAGGCACGGGTGAAGAGCACTCCAAATGTTGTTCACTATGGACACCTCTCGGTCGGTTTTCCGGAGACCAGTTGCCCGCTTCGCGGCTGCGTGTGTGACGTCGAACGGTGCATCGGCGCCCGGGCCGCCTCCGTCACAGCGGCGAACATCAATAGCGCCGAACGGATCTAGATGAGTGTCGGCAGTTCTGCCCCTCAAAGCGTATGCCTCGAATCGCTCATGGATTTAAGGTAAGCGATATCGGGAGTGAACCATATGCCTGTCACCTGCTGTGGGATGACGAACGCGCCTCAATCTCATCGGATGATTTCTGAGGGCTCGGGTGGCGCTTGCACGTGAAAAGTGGATGAAGGACGAGTGCCGGCTTCAAGAGAGCGCGGAGTGGTACGAATGACTACAGGTAGCTCAGATGTGTCGTTGTGTTCAATCGGTAGAGGCGGTTGGATGAGTATGATGAAGCTGTGTTTCAACAGACAAAAGCTGTTTGCTGATAAGCGTCATCGCCGAAAATGGCCTTTCAAAGCAACTAAACCGTATCAGTGGATGATTGAGAGGGATGATGCAGAGCCTTTGAACTCAGAATCTGATCCATGGAGGGTGATTGTACTCCTAACGAGTTACTCGACGCCTTGCGATATCGACAGAATGATGCATTCAGAAGAGTTACCAATCGGACCACAACCCATGCGTGAGGTCGGCGTGGGCTTGCCTGATGACTTAGTTACGGATCGTCAGCGTCCAACAGGTGAGTGTTGGTTGGCCCAAGCATGGCCTGTCGCATATGACAAGGGGTGTTGCGGAAGATGGCGCGAGATGCCGTTTCGTTGGATAGAGAGGTAGGGGACGGTAGCCACCTGCAGACAGTCGAGACGCCGCCATGCATGGCTGCAACAGCTACGTATCTATGTGTCTACAAGCGACACGATAATTTGAAATCTTGTTCCGGCTGGAACAGCAGGCAGTACATAAGAAAGATGACGCGTCTCGATTAGGTAGGGCATGAGCGGAATCAGATCAAGACGAGAGGTACAAAGATAGTGCCCCTTGTATGGTGGGAAAAACCAGCAGAGATCGTCAAAGTGCTGTATGTTGGTGTGGATGGCCTGGCGCAGCCTTCTATTCCTGTCCCTTCGGCCATGTTTAGTGGGAGGAACGGATGACGACGACGGTGGCTGCGGCAGCGCTCGAGTCGCGCAAAAAGGGGGCCGACCTGCCGCCTTTTCAGCTTCGGTTGAATTGGGTTCGTATCTGCAATCTCATGAAAAGCCCTTGGCAAGATCACAAGTTGGGGGTTACGTGGTGAACACAATCCGAATGAAGATCATGGTCCTCTTGTCATGTCCAAGGAAGGACGGAAAGACTTGAGCGTTGCTGGGCAAAACATGACACGAGAGCAGCCACGGACGAGATGATGAAACAACGCTTCTTCCCTGGTGATGAGGGGCTCCAACTTCCAACCATCCATCCCACTTGGCCTGGTCCAGTCCTGCCTAGGCAGTCTCAGCTGGCTAGACGGCGCGCTTGCTGCTGTGGAAAGCGAGCCAGGAGCCCGGGGCCAGGCCAGACAGGCCTAGCGTCCCCGAAGCGTGCAGCGCCGAAATGCTTGACTACAGTGCATACCTACCCAACCGCCCTCCGTGTCGGTTCTTCCATTGGCGGCCTGCATGTGTCGTCGATCCAACCCGGTCAATCCCCCCCCCCGGTCCCTGCTTCCACGCCCAGATCCTGAATATAGTCTGTCGTCAAGGGCGCGCCAGCTCTCCTATTTCTCTGCTTCCCCGACTTTTCTCTGCAACATGTGTTCTGAGTTCTGAAGCTGTCCTAGTTGTTGCTGTTCTCCCATTCACCGCCAAGACCATTTCGATTTGACCTGCCGCCCTTCGTCGCCGGCCCTCACTTGCCGAGACAATCCGTGGGGAGACCTTTCGACAGTCCCAACCCCCCCCCCCCCCCCCCCCCTCCATTGACGATACCAGTCCCCCCCCCCCTGCTTCAACGACGTCAGCCAGTTGCATGCGCCGATCGTCCCGACAACCACCACGGCCACGGTAACAGTGGCAACTCCTTCATTCTGGGAATTGCCCTTCAAGTCGGCTTTTGATATCCTGAAACAAGCTTCCTAAAAGTTCTCTACCTACGAAGCCGGCAAAGCTGTCCGACTGCACATTGTTACTCGACATCGCTAGAACCTCCATCACCTCGATCGTCTCTACTTGCCGTGCGACTTGGCTTGTTCTCCGATGTGGCCTTGATTCCGACACTACGCAATTTGAAGTCGCTTCGCATACAACCACTTCGACCACTCCACCGGAACCATCAACTCTTCCTTTCGACAGAGACCCCTACACCGACGCTCAACGAACGCCCGTCTCAAACACATCCTCGTGGCCAAGTGGTGGGGAGAATATTGCAGCACACTTTTTCGCTGGCCTCTTATATGCCAAGCTCCTGGCTCAGAGACACCTCATTCCATGGAACACTGCTAGCCTTCTTCGACCACTCCTCTCTATCCCTATCGAAAGAATACACAATCACCGACGCCCAGTTCGTCATACACGAAGCACTTGCGGCAGGAACTCGACCATTCGTCTTGCTACGAAAGCCGCAAGATTGCGATGGACCACGCATCGCGGCTGCTGGCCACAACAAATCATGTCTACACGCGAGCTGACCTCGGCGGAGATCCGTCAAGCCGCCCGGCCTTCTACAAAACCGTTGGCATATGTCTGGCCATTGCCTCTGGTCTATTTATCGGCGTCTCCTTTATCCTGAAAAAGATGGGCCTACTGGCTGCCAACGCAAAGTACAACGAGGAAGCTGGCGAGGGTTATGGCTTCCTGAAGAACGCTTATTGGTGGGGCGGCATGACGCTCATGATTCTCGGAGAGCTTTGCAACTTGGCTGCATATGCCTTCACCGACGCCATTCTTGTCACGCCTCTCGGTGCGCTGTCCGTCGTGGTTACCACAGTTCTGTCCGCCATATTTCTCAAGGAGCGACTGAGCATGGTCGGCAAAGTCTCCTGTTTTCTGTGCCTGGTAGGTTCAGTTGTCATCGTTATGAACGCACCACAGCAGTCTGCCGTCGCTACTATCGAGCAAATGCAAGACTTCGTCATCAAGCCTGGATTTCTGTCCTACGCTGGCGTCATCATCATTGGCTTTTTCGTCGCCGCGTTCTGGGCCGGCCCAAAATGGGGCAAAAAGACCATGTTGGTCTACATCTCCATTTGCAGCTGGATCGGAGGCTTGAGCGTTGTCGCTACCCAGGGCCTGGGCGCTGCGATTCTGACCCAGATAGAGGGCACACCGCAGTTCAACAAGTGGTTCATCTATGTCCTCCTCGTTTTCGTCATCGCTACTCTTCTCATTGAGATTGTGTATCTCAACAAGGCGTTGAATATCTACAATGCTGCCATGGTCACGCCGACCTACTATGTTTACTTCACCAGCACAACCATTATTACTTCGGCCGTGCTTTTCCGAGGCTTCAAAGGCAGCGCCAATCAGATTGTGAGCGTCGTTATGGGTTTCCTAACCATTTGCGCCGGCGTTGTTTTGTTACAATTATCCAAATCCGCCAAGGACGTACCCGACACGGCTGTATTCACAGGAAACTTGGACCAGATTCATACTATCGCCGAGCAGGAGCAGTCTGAAACTGAACCCAAAGCTGACGCCATTCGTGGTGCTGCGGCCATAGTCCGGAGGTTTTCAGCTACGAGGCAAAAGAGAGAGGCTGAGGAATTCAAGCGACTTCACGAAGAAAAGCAGCGGGAGCAGCTGGCGCCAGTGGGTGAAGATGGGCCGGAGTATGAGTGGGATGGACTGAGACGCAGGAAGACCATGCTTGGAAGCCAAAGCAGCGTCGGGCGGGGCAGGTCCGGCACAGTACGCAGCACCTTCACCATTCCCCGGACTCCAGAGGTTCACCCGCCTCTTGGCATGTCTCATTTCCCCACGGATGACGAGCTTGCCGACATGGACCGACCCAGCTCGCCTGGCATGATGTCTAGCATTGCTGGTACGATCCGGAACCGTGCCCGATCCGTATTAACCCCTAACCGACCCGACTTCTCCCTCGACCCCAAGCAACACCCCCCGATGCCCCCTGTTCCTCTGACGGACATTGCAGTGTCTGGCTACCCGACAAACGACGGAAGCTCTTATCGCACAGGACCTCATGACTCCGATTATGGCGTCTCAAACACAGAATATGCGGGCGCTAAGGGTGTATATCATGCCCGGCATGGATCCCATGTCAGTGGTGTTAGCGGCAGCAGCTCCTTCCTCGCACCTACGCCACCACCGCATACAGCCAAGAGACAATTTTCCTTCCAGAACATCTTCAAACGAGGCCAGACATCGTCTTCTGCCGTCGAAGCTGATGACGAGCTCCCTCATCCCCCACGGTCAGCTGGTCACTTGACGCGCTTCGGTCTGGGATCGCGAGGCAATTCCACTCCTCAGGTTAAGAACGCAACTGAAGAGGAGCAAGCTGGCCTTGTGAAAGGCGACTCACGATCAATGCCAGCGTTGCCTCGATATGATGACGATGATGATGATGACGACGACGATGACGAAAACGACGAGTACTACCCGGGAGATGATAAGCGACATGTGATGGGACACTCTGGCGATGTATCTTTCCCCCAGGCATCTAGGTACGGTCGAGGCATCACAGGATCGCCACCGAGTAGGGCACGAGAGGATCAAGAGGCACAAGAGGCAGAGTATGAAGCACAGCGTTCACGGTACAACACATCACGTGGTGGCAGCGAGAGGAGCCCATCACCGCCGCCACCGCCACCACACAGAACTCCACCGCATAGAAAAGGGGGCAACAGGGACGCCTTTATGTGATGAAGTGCCACGCACAGCGCACAGCGGGCTATACCATCATCACGGGCGCTATCTGTGGATGAAATGAGCTTCTCCATCCTTTGGATGCATGTAAGAAAGAGCATGACACTAGGCCGCCTAATTGTATAAACGGGATCTGTCTCGTCTCGAAAGAGATCGACTTGTAAATAGGAGGCGAGCTAGATACACGAGCCATGATGCCCAAGACACTATAGTAGTGTAGTTGATACATGATTAATGAACATGTGTTTTGAGTTCTCTTCCACGCACTGAGAACGTTACAGTTGAAAAGATCCCCAAGATTCGTCGAAACTCTAAACGACTATTCAGTCCTTCGAGCATGGCCAAGGCCTGTAAGGTAGTATAAGGCTAGATGAATATGAGGAGCCGACAATAAATCCTCCAAAGGCCGTTGGAGTCATATAGCCGGTATACCCTGCAACAACAAGACTTGAATCGCCTAATGGGCAGTACTTGAAGCTACAGTGGCTTCTGGACTCTGCTTCTCGTGGTTGTCGGGCGAATCCAACGACCCCGAATGGCTGGATGAAGGTGGCTGAGGGACCGCCTTTGCCTTCATCAATGGCCACCTGCCCTTGACCTCCTTGAAACGGAGAAGGATCAACCAGGTCATGACAAAGATCCAGTATACATTGTATGAGATGACGGAGCCATAGGTAGCCGAGTTGTTCCATCCGAAGATGGCATTCAGAACACCCCAGCCGCCTCCGCCGTTCAGCTCGGGGTTGCAGCACTATCCCTAAGGTCAGCCCTACGAACATTCATCAGGAAAAACGAGAGAGGTTTTACGGACGTTGAGGTGCCAGACGCTCTTATCGATATCATATGAGCCAGGGCCGCTGCCGACTTCGGCCGCATCGCCTCCTACGGCGTCATTCCACTTTTGCGCCTCGAAAAACCACACGGCGCGAGAGAAGAGGCCTGCGGCAACAAGGTACAACAGGCAGGTCGAAACAACAAGGAAGACCTGGATTCTGGTGGAGGCGCCACTCCTTTGAACATGATTAGACATGACACGAACAATCCGCAGGTAGTAAGACTTACTTGTACAGCAGGAAACCGACGGCGATACCTGCGATCAAACCAACAATGACTGGAAGGGGAACGGCAGATGCAGGGGCGGAGAAGGTGACGCCAGCCACAAACACGATGGCTTCGATGCCCTCGCGGAGAATGGTAATGAAGGGCAGGACAAACATGATGTACTTTTCGGCAAATCGCTTGAACCGTCCCTTCTTGCCGCCCTTGTTGATTGGGGCCTCGAGAGCCTTGGCGAGCTTGATGCGCCACTTTTGCTGCATCTTTCCGACACGCAAGAGGGCTACTCCCATGAGAGTGATGATAATAGAGGCAAAAAGGGCAAACGATCCCTCATAATAGTACTCGTTGGCTTCCCAGCTCACGCGGCCGACACCGTAGAAGACGCCAATGATGATGCCTGCTACAACTAGACAGAGCAAGAGGCCTATACCTACGCCGAGCCAGACCTATTGGACACAGTCAGTAACCCAGGAGCAGATTATATGATCACAATATGAACTTACTTGTCTTCGAAGGATCTTGTAGACACGCTGGTCGCCTTCGGGGCCGCCCAGGGTTTGTTTCAAGAAGGCCATCAACACCGAAACGATGATGACCGTCTCGAGTGCCTCGCGGAAGACCACGAGAAATATGGGGACTGAGAATACATTGACTGTCATGATGTCTACCGAGCAGCAGATTCCATAAGCTGTGATGGTGTTTCTTCTCAGGATGAATTCCCAGGTCGGGCAACTTGGGCAAGAAGGAGGGGGACAAGAGGTCAACTTCGAGGAGAGGGGGACGACCTAGGTCTACTCTTCCCATCTCTTTCGTCTTGCAAGTCGGGACAGCTGCATAGCTAAGGTATGGATAGATTAAAGGGTCCAATGACACGGTTTGGGCTAAGATCAACTTGTCCCGCGATCACGGCTACCGGCACATGGTGCCCCTCTTAGGACTCGTGTTGGGTGGTACCACTTGCGTGACGCTAATGCAGCGGTAGTCCGACTGAAAAGCTTGTCTTCGCCCACTGATGGCCCAACCGAGCGGCTGAAGGTTCATACCCCGGCCAATCACTGGAGTCACTTAACGAGTCGCGCCCAACCTTCGTGCCAGTCGAGGGATAGGACGACATGTTGGCAGATGAAGCTCTACGGTAAGGGAACATGCCGTGTGCCGAGCTACCACTAGCCGACTGCGAGGGGTCCAAGCCAGCACCGCATCTTGACTCGCCTTGATCTTCATGGCCAATAGCTGAGGGACTCATCGTGATGGAGGCGTACAAGGGTTGGTCTGGGCCTGGCTTATACCTGATTATCAGATTGATAACGCAGCCGTCTGTTCCGTTTCCGATTACCTCGTGCCGATGAAGGTTGGAATGATCGTATCATGTAGATCTCGGCTCCGAGGGTACGACCTCTGCTCACTTCGCACTTTCCTTGATGTTTTTGCTGCTCTTCTCTCTTGCCGTTATTGTTCCTCTCTGTCCAGGGCCAAGGGAGCACATCCAGTCTTTAGGAACAGCCGCCTGAACCCTCTGCTCGCAATGAGATTCAGTCGCCTTGCTCTATCGTTTGGACTCTTGTGTCCGGCCCTCGCGGCGACCGTCACCTACAATTTCACCATTGAGTGGGTGACAGCCAATCCAGATGGAGCGTTCAACAGGCCGACGATAGGCATCAACGGCCAGTGGCCCATTCCTCGCATCGATGCCAACGTAGGTGATAGGGTCATTGTTCATGCGCACAATGAGCTCGGCAACCAGTCGACCTCGCTTCATTTTCACGGCCTCTTCATGAACAATGCAACACATATGGACGGACCGTCCATGGTCACGCAATGCGCCATTCTTCCAGGTTCATCCATGACGTATAACTTTACAGTCAGTTGAGTTCTCGCCGCACAGAAATTTCAATACTAACAGGAACAGATCGACCAACCTGGCACATACTGGTATCACTCACATACCCAGAGCCAGTACCCAGATGGTCTGAGAGGCCCTCTGGTCATTCACGACCCAGACTCACCCTTCAAAGACGAGTACAGCGAAGAGATCGTGTTGACTCTCTCGGATTGGTACCATGAGCAGATGCAAGTTCTCATTCCTCAATTCTTGACAAAGTCAAATCCAACGGGCGCCGAACCGGTCCCACAAGCAGCTTTGATGAACGAAACCCAGAACCTGGCCCTGTCCGTCGAGCCCGGCAAGACGTACTTGATCAGGGTCATCAACATGGCGGCTTTTGCCGCCCAGTATTTCTGGTTCGAAGGACACAACATCTCCATTGTCGAGGTTGATGGTATCTACACCAAGCCCGCAGAAGCCAGCATGATTTACTTGGCTGCGGCGCAAAGATGCAGCTTCTTGTTGACGACTCGAAACGACACAAGCCAGAACTTTCCAATTGTGGGAAGTATGGACACTGTAGGTCTCTTCGCCTGAATGATCTGACAAGTCTGCTGACAGCCATACTCAGGACCTCTTCGACCAACTGCCTGATGACCTCAACTGGAATGTAACCGGCTGGCTGGTGTACGACGATGCGAAAGATAAGCCGGCGCCTGCGATCGTTGACACTTTCGAGCCGTTCGATGACATGACACTGGTTCCTCAAGATGAGCTGGAAAGGTACGGGGAGCCTGGCCATACCGTCGAGCTCGATGTGGTCATGGGCAACCTGGGCGATGGCGCCAATTATGCCTTCTTCAACAACATTACATACGCGCATCCCAAGGTCCCGACTCTGTACACTGCGCTCACATCCGGAGATTTTGCGACGAACCCCCAGGTGTACGGTGAATACACTCACAGCTTCGTCCTGGAGAAGGATGAAATTGTTCAGATTGTCCTGAACAACCTTGACCCCGGACGACACCCCTTCCACCTTCACGGTCACGCCTTCCAGGCGCTTCACCGATCTGTCGAAGAAGCTGGCACATTTGAGGATGCTCATCTGACTGAGGATGATTTCCCCAAGGTTCCCATGCGACGCGATACCCTGGTCGTGTGGCCAAACGGGAACATCGTCTTGAGGTTCAAGGCAGACAACCCTGGTATGTTTCTTATCTGGTGAGGCTCATGTGGAATCACAATACTGACAGTGACCAGGCATCTGGTTATTCCATTGCCACATTGAGTGGCATGTCACGTCAGGTCTCATGGCGACCTTTGTTGAAGCCCCTCTAGAGCTCCAAAAGACAATCGCCATCCCGCAAGACCATTTCGATGTCTGCACAGCAGGTGATGTGCCTGTCGCGGGTAATGCCGCAGCAAATACGCAGAACTTGTTGGACCTTAAGGGCCAAAATGCCCCACCACGACCTCTACCAGGAGGGTGAGTGTTTTTCAAGAGAAATCCATGGTGAAAATGAGGCGCAGCTAACATATTTCAGCTTTACTGCTCGGGGCATAGTCGCTTTCGTCTTCAGCTGCATCGCTGGCGTCCTGGGCGTTTGCGTTGTTGCATGGTATGGCTTGGCTGGTCCCACGGGCGGAGAACCCGGCTTCCAAGAAGACAATGACTTGGTGACTAGCGAAGATTCGAGAGCCCTGCCCGATGCGCTGGCGAGAGCGAATGGTACCGAGACTGAAACTCGTGGCATCAAATCAGCTTGATAGGCCACTAAGTGTGCATATGTTACGGCATTGGCGAAGAGAATATGTCTGTAGAAGTATCTGAGAGACATCGAGACGGAGAAAGAGGCGAAATGTATGGAGTCAACTTTGCATGGGCTCCCAAGTCACGGAAGGGCTTGCTCGGGAATTTGGTGTATCCGCGAAATATTTCTGAGCCTGAAGTGAAATGAACACCCGCTTCCAAATCCTTGTGAGGTGAAACCCACTGACCGTAGACAAATGCTCACGAGCTATTGACCTGGGACGTTCAAAGCACCTCATATTTGCAGCGCCACAACTCAACATGCATCAGCTTGTACCACGGTGAGAGATCAGAGCCTCAAGATTGTCATGGAATGGCAACCATTCCCTTTTCTCGCTTTCGACTCATTTTCGACAGCCTTTGTCGCCGTCTTCATGTGGAAACCTCCTTAGATCACCGCGACCCATTTACTGAGCAGCCATCTTTGCCCAAGCAATGGTGCCGCCGAGACGGCCCCCCTTCTCGTAAAACAAGTATGTCAAGCCATTGCGCGTAACGACAACTGGCGAGGCCACACGATCTCCACTGTTGTCGCCCCTACCGTCAAACAGCACAATAGGCTTATCACCAACTTTGCGCAGCGTGCGATCAATCGTACGAGCGTACGCCTTGCCGCTGGAAGCATGATAGATGATGTAGTTCTGGCCCCTCCAGTTCCACAGCTCACCAGCCGAGACATTGGCGCCTTCCTCGGGGCCGGGCGCCACGACGTAGTCGGGGCTGACGGTCCAGGTCTTGCCGTCGATCGACTCGGCGAGACGGATGCGGCGGATGTTGTCACGCTCGTTGCCCATGTAAAACATGCCATAGTTGTACCGTGAGTTCGGATCCGGGTGCCTGAAGACGCGCGCGTAGCTCGTCTCGGTCACGGCGGGTCCACCCATGGCGTTGGTGACGGCGACGCCGCCGTAGCCAAACTTGATGCCGTCGTCCGAGTAGGCCCAGCGGGTGACGGAGTTGCTGCCGTGAAAGTACATGATCATGCGGCCCTTTCCCCCATTCGCTTCTAGGTTCCAGATGGCATCCGGGCTCGAGACGTGTGGGACGTTGTAGTGTGAGCCCCAGGACCGTGAAATGACGGGGTTGTTGGGATACTCTGTCCAGGGCCCCTCGAGGCTGTCCGAGTACCGAAGCGAAATGCCGCCGGGATCGTCGTGAGGCGCATAGTAAATGTACCACTCAGCTCGAGCATTGTTCAGCCAGCGTCCGGCATGAAATACGCTGGGAAATATGAACTCATTGGTCGGGTTGTAGATGGAGGTGGGCTTGTCGGTGATTATGCCCTTGTGCCAAAAGACAGGCCACCCAGCTGGTGGAGCTTGCGTCTGGGCGCTTGCCAAGACGGCGACGAGGGTCCCAAGGAACATATGAACGAGGAACTTCATGATGTCTCGAAGCGAACCTGAAATGAGAGTAAGATGATTTGTACAGGCTAGAGAGTCCTCGTTCGGGTCAGAGCCCTCAACTTATAAGTACGGCATTTGCGCTACCCAGGATGCTGCTGCGCCGCCATCCTTTGCCAATGCTACTGTGCAGGAGCGGGTGAGCGCTGAAAGGATTCGCAGCAGTGGCCCCGTGTCGGGGAGGCCCAAACCAGAGACATCTTTCGAGGCCCCTTGGCGGAGGCTGACAGGCGGCAAAGTTTTGAGGAGATGCTAGTGCATGTGGACGTGGGAGGTACGTGTCGCCATGCGGGTGCGAACCTCTCGCTCCCTGGTACCCAACGCCGCCAAGCCACTCAGTGGTGCCATTGGTGCTGGACTCGAACGATAAATCCCCGAGCACAGTTCCTGATGCAGTCATCGACATTCTCACAATATCGATGGCATCCGTACACTAAGTCGACCTCCCTAGGTACCCAAGGTAGGTATCTAGGTAAGGAAGGTAGGTATCTAGGTAGGTAAGGAAGGTAGGTACAGTAGCAAACTCTGGAATTTTCGCATGATTACAGCATGACTTTGCGCTTATGTAATCACCGATGTCGCCGCCCGGGTGATTCCGCTCTTCACAGCAAAAGTTGTATGGCTGAAGGACGAGGACTGTATACTCCCTTGGAATTTTGTGAGAAACACCAACAGCCGCAAGCTCTCAACAGACGAGACGGACCAACCTCTGACGATGGCTGCCGATCAGCCCGGGGATGTGGTTTTCGATGGGAATCAGACTTCCAGCACAACCAGTCTCACGATGAGGAATGTCAGCGAGGAGAAACTAGTGAGAAAACTAGACTTGTACCTCATTCCCCTGGTGATGCTCTTGTATCTCATGAGCTTCCTCGACCGGTATGCTTTCCCTTCCTTGTTTTTTGGGTGGGCGTGATGAACAATTACTTACACTCTGGGACTAAATAAAAGTGTCAACATTGGCAATGCTCGCCTATACAACCTCGAAGAGGACCTTGGGCTCGTCGGCAACCAGTTCCAGGTCGCCGTCTCGATCCTCTTCGTGACGTACATCTTGTTCGAGGTTCCTTCCAATCTCGTGCTTAAGCGCTTCACGCCACGCCGCTGGATAGCCTTCATTACATGCGCCTGGGGCATTATCGCGACCCTGACGGGCCTCGTCAACTCGTACGGCGCGCTCCTCGCATGCCGCCTCCTGCTCGGCATCTTCGAGGCCGGTTTGTTCCCGGGCCTGAACGTTTACCTCACATTCTT
The DNA here is from genome assembly GCF_003724135.2 of Verticillium nonalfalfae. Lineage (NCBI taxonomy): Eukaryota > Fungi > Ascomycota > Sordariomycetes > Glomerellales > Plectosphaerellaceae > Verticillium > Verticillium nonalfalfae. Next base: position 127,868 of record NW_021167251.1, on the reverse strand, counting down.
CTACACCAAGCACGAGCTCGCTCTGCGTGTGGGATACCTCTTCGTCTCGGCCGCTATCGCTGGCGCGCTTGGTGGTCTGCTCGCATACGGCATCGGACACATGGACGGCGTCCAGGGCATGAGCGGCTGGCGGTGGATCATGATCATCGAGGGCATCCCGACTTTTGTGCTCGGCATAATCACGTACTGGGCCCTGCCGAATGACCCCGCCACCGCCTACTTCTTTACTGAGGAGGAGAAAGTCATGATGGCCGCGAGACTGGGCCGAGAGTACGGCCAGACGAAGAGCGCCCAGGAATTTGACCGGCGCGACATGGTCAAGGCCTTCCGTGACTGGAAAGTTTGGATGTTCTGCATCGGGCTCTTTGGCGCAGACACCATGTTATACGGTGAGTCGCCACCATTATCGAGCCACTGCAAGGCTCATAAAGGCCATCTGTTGACTGACTCTGCTTGACCAGGATTTTCCACGTTCTTGCCCACCATCATCCGCGGCCTCGGCGACTGGACGGTGGCTCAAGTCCAGCTCCTCACGGTTCCGTGTTACTTCCTCGGCGCCGCGACGTACATGTGCATCGCATTCCTCTCGGACCGCACGCGCAAGCGCGGACTGTTCTGCGTCATTTTCGGTACCATCAGTGTCGTCGGTTACGGCGTGCTGATATCCCCGACTTCCCAGGGCGTGCACTATTTTGGGTGCGTACAGGGACCGCAGCTTCTTAGCACCGCACTCTTCTTGCTGACCCATGATAGATGTTTCCTCGTAGCCACCGGACTCTACGTTGTTGTCGGGCTGCCGCTCGCCTGGGTGAGTCGCATTCCACCCGCTCCCCTTCCCTGCTATATTGGAACGATGTTGCTGACGAGGTGTTCATAGCTGCCGAACAACTCTCCCAGATATGGAAAGAGAACTACGGCCAACGGAATGCAGCTTTCGACAGGTAACTGTGCAGGCATTATGGCGCCATTCATCTAGTACGTTTCTTCTCATCTTCCGTGGTAAGCTGAGCTGTCAACTTACTTTGTGTCCTCAGCGGTTCTGCCGACGGGCCGCGGTACATCCGTGGTCACGCCACGACACTTGCCATGGTGAGCATGGCAACATGCATCTATGCTTTCATGTGGTGGTATTTCAACCGCCAGAATAACCAGCGGGATCGCGGCGAACTCTCTGACAAACACCGCGACCTTTCGGAGGAAGAGCTAGCAGAGCTGGGGGACGAAAGCCCGCATTTTCGCTACACGATTTAGACTTGATACACAAGAGCCAGCGCCGCGAGGCACACGCAATCTCTTTTGACCATACTTCTCCAGCCCGTTTGTGTTTCGATCATGATGATGCATGCCGTCTCGAAGCAACTAATCAAGAGACCCACAGCTAACGAAAGAGCAAAAGAAGAAGAAAAAAAACACAAGAGTCTCGGGTATCCCTAAACGCCCCAGCCATTCGTCGAGACATGTACAGTCTTTCCCTGCGCTTATTCGCCTTGCAACCGTTTCCACTTGGTGAAGCATTGGAGACGGCTGCGGCTGCGACCAAACTCGTCGCTGATCTTCTGCCAATCAATAGTCGACTCAATTGGACGGGTTCTCAAAGGACCCCTTAGAGCTTCGCGTGCCTCTTCAACAAATCTCAAAAGCAAGCGCTCTTCGTCGTCAGTCCAGCCGGACCGATCCAGATTCTGGCCGCAAATGACGTAGTTTCGATATCTGTCCCGAATATCCTCTGGATGGCGGTTGAGTTCCTTAGACAATTTCGTCCACTGCTTGCCGTGCTGCTCGACCAGCATCGCCAGGTCCTCGTCCTCTTCTACTGTCCAGTTGCCGCCGCGCGCCTTGAAGTTATGGAAGTTCTTGCGACAGTAGTCGATCGTCTTTTGACGCGTCTTTCCAGGGCACACGGAAAAAATCGTGTTCCAAAGTGTATCGAGCACTTCGTTGAAAGAGTGCCGGCCGGCTCCGAAACGCTCTTGAATCATGTCATTGATTTCTACTTGCGTCAGCTTGTGCTGGGCGCTGAACGATTCGATGGCCTGTGTAATCCGTAGGAGATCATCCTTATTGAAGACTCGGTTGAGCGGATTCTGAGGCGTAGTAGGAGTATTTGGCTGGCTGGCTCGTTTCTTCGTCTTCCGGATTGATGTAGGGGTCTGCGTAGACCTGCGTGGCGTCGGAGTGCTGCCACCTGCTGCTTTGCTATTTCTCGCTTTTGCATTGCCGTTACCCATTGCAACCTGTCTGCTTGCCGCATCGCGTTCCTTCTGGGCGGACGAAGATAGTTTGGTCTGCTTCACAGTCTGACTGGACGCTTCAGCTGTAGTGCTAGTCGTATGCTCCCCATTGGTCTTGTCACCACCACTGCCGGAACCATTTTCGCTATCGTCTTCGATGTAGGGATCGGACCTGATGCTAGAGCTCTTTAGACGATATGTCTTCAGGGGCTTCTGTTGAGATGCCAGCGCGAATGTGGGCTTAGACTGCTGCTTGCGCTTCTGGCTAGCTGGCGTAGTGGCTAGGACGGGTGTCGCTGGTGGCCTCTTTGCTTGCTTGCTGGGCGTTGTCTCGGTGACAGGGGCGTTGTCGACATCTGGATCGGACGGCGTAGAGTCATCAACAACGTCACCGTTCATCCCGGGATTCTCGGCAGCGAAGCTGGCACCAAGAACAACAGCTGGAGCGGCCTTTGTCTTTAGCCTCTTCTTGTCAGCACGTCGCTCCTTTCCGCTGTGCGTCAAGTTTCGTTTGGTGGCCTTTCGCAACAGGCTCAGAGGTGTCGTTGGACTGGATCGTTTTATGGCCGTTTCAATGTCTTCCCGTGGCTGAGCCGAAGGTGGTGCATCAACGTCCTCGTCTGGACCTGGGAGACCTTTGGCGATGTCAGTGGTGTTCGGTATCATTATGCTCTGTCCACGCACCATCAATGGGTTCCGGGGTACGATCTCTGCTCGCAGCAGCCAAAATCGCATACTTGTCGAGCGGTCTGTCCTCGTCTTCGCTAGAGTAGATTGGCTGCGGCAGCTCGTCTTGCGAAGGGATTGGGGGAATTGAGTAATTGAGATTTTGGTCCGCAGTGAGCGAGTGTTGGGTGGGCTGATACATATCACAGCCGTTCAGCAACTGTTCTTCCGCTCGCTGGCTATTGTCTTGCTCCTGCTCTTCTTCTTCTTCTTCTTCGTCGTCGTCGTCGTCGTTTTCGCCGTCGTCCGAGTAGGAGGGCGGGTTAAGAGAGGAAAAAGTCCGCAAGACTGGAGGGGTATAGTCGCTGTTATCCGACTCATCACCGGATTCCTGCGATTGGAACTCCTGGCCCTCACCACCGTATGCAGGCAGAGGAGGATCGAAGCGAGTGCGCGCAGAACGGGCAACAGGTTTGACGTCCGTTGTGAGCTCGGCGTGGGGTAAATTGCGGTTATCCCCCTCAATGGATGACTCTCGGTCAGAGTCACTCTCCTGATCGAAGCTCATCTGGAACGTCTGCCTCTGGGTAGGTAGAGCGGAGGGGGTCGAGCGGCTCTCGCCTTGGTGTTTCGCGACGCGGGCGCGATTAGGGAAAAAAATCGATTTACGCGTGGAGGTGGATTCGACCGAGTGGGGTGGTAAGGGTGGTAAGAGGTCGGGTCGTGGTGACTATGGTGAGGCAGGGGTGAAGAGAGGTGGCTGGGAGCTCCTGTGGGGTACTGAGACCCAAGTAACCCCTTCCCCTGTCGTCGTGGTTGATGGGAGCGGGAAGGAGCACTAAAAGAGTATACATGGAAGAGCTTCAAGCTTGGACCGCATCCGGAGGCTCTACTTCCCTTTTGTCCTTCCTCGCCGCTCACGGCGCCTGTCCCCTGACTATTGTTGTGACGTGCTTGCCCAAACACCAAAGGGAAATACCAAGCAAGGAAAAGAGCATGAAGTTGAATGCCCCTCCTGTAAACATCTGTTCCTAAGCTCCCGCCCTTTATCTGGTGTCGTTTCTAAAACATTTCGCCTTTTTAATGCCGAAGCCCCAGTCGTTTATCACCATCCACCAATTCATCAGTGAGCAGATAAACTAGCCCATAACAACACGTAGTAACCTAGAAACGACTGAATTGCAATGCGAATGATGAATTTATCCTACTTGACTCTAACAAGACAAATCAGATACCCAGGCGGTCGCAATCAAAAGCATTCCATGCCACGAGACCTAGGTGGCTAGGTAGCTGCTTGCATCATCATCCATGCGCTCACGTCACTCCCAGCAAGCCTCGAAATCAGTCTCACTCTGCAAATGGTGTGCATGCGGACACCTCGATGCAACCGCATCGTTTTGCCAGCAATCACTTCTCATCGCTCCGCTTGTCCTTCCTGAACATGCCGAAAAACCGTCTTGATCGAGCGTGAGTCCGGGTTTGGGCCTCCTCCGAGGAACTCCCTACAGAGTCCTCGTTTCTACGCACAGAAGCCTCAGCGCTGGCGATCCTGTTGCGTCCCGAGGAGCTTCTCGCATGGTCCTGAGCAGCATTCTCGGAGCTGGAGGCAGTTGCTCCGCCCTCGCCTGTTCGTCGACTTCGGAAGTCTGCAAGAGACTTCATCTCGAGAAGGCGCATTTTGACTTGCTTTTTCGCCACAACGTATTCATCCTCCCCAGTAGTTTTGGAGGTAGCAGCCTTAGTTTTCTCCGAAGTGCGAGATTTGTTAGCACCCAGTACTTGTGCTGATCGTTTATCCTCGGTGTTCAGCTGCGCGCTTCCAACCGCCGGTTCGTTAGAAACCTCTGGCTTCGGTAGAGAGTTCAAAGCCAAGGGGCCGTGAGATTTGACGGAACGAAGGGCAGGGCTCTGCTCAGATGGCTTCTCTCCATGGCTGTCCTGGTGAGCTATCCCCTGAAGAGCTGCTGCCGACTGCCCACGGAGAGGAATCTTCGGCGCCGTTTCTGCAACACTGTGAGTCGTTTTGCCTTGAAGATGGGGAGGGGTTGCGTCAAATGTTGCGAATGGGTCTGCGCGACGCCCAGATTTCTAGGCTGGGAAATCGGTAGGCTCTTTGGCAACGAAACCTGAACGGCCTGTGGCCTTCTGAGTCTTCTCAGAGGAGATTGAGGGGTTGCCTGGCATGATGTGACCAGTCGATTCTGCTAGGAATCTTGGAATCTCTGCTAACTCAGGCGCAATATTCTGTGAATTTGATGTTTGGTACAGCGAAGGCGCAGGCAATACGTTACGCATCTGGCTGATACTCTGCTTCTCAACAAGACCTGGCAGACTGCATTTCGCTTCTGGTGGCCCAAATGACGGCGTTGGTGTCACTCTGATCGGGATTCGCGACTTTGGCGTGATCTCTTGATGACCATTTTGGGGCTTTTGATCGTACGCTGAATAAGCATTGACCATTGCCATGTTTCTGAATGGCTGTGGGTTACTGTATATGCCTCCCCCGAGGGTCGAAATTGGCGGTTGTGTCTTGGCTGGATTAATAGTTGAAGGTCGGTATGTAAAGTCCTCAACACGAACAACCATGATAGAGTCCTCTTCCTCCTCGTCTTCGTCTTCGGAACTTTTGTTGGTCTGAACCTGAACTGGGGTTGCGAGACTTTGGATAGTTTGTCCGCCGCCAGTTAGTTCCTTGACCTGGGCCCTGGCAGCATCCTCCAGCTTGTTGTTCCTCCTCTGCAGGTCTTGCACTATGGATGATGGACTGGGACCTTGAAATTCTGTCCTGTTGATGACCCTGGCATCAACTCTGTGTCTCTTTCCTCTCACCTCTCCTGCACTCTGGAAGAAGTCCGTAATTTGAGTCTGGTTGCGAGGCGAGGGCTGTCGGAGGGGTGCCTCGGACAGCGACTTGACGAGTGCCTGTTCTGGTATGACTGGAGATACGGATGAGGCTTGTGCTACAGCTGCCATTGGCCTTCCTATGTGTGGGAAAGTTGGTAAAGGAGTCGAAGGAGAGGCCATGAAGCGGCGGTTTGGTGGTCGGCTTGGCAGGGGCGGCAATGGCTTGTTCGGAGGGGGTGTTGGCGGAGGTCCCCAATCCGCCACGTTTATCTTGGGGAAACGCACAGGACGAGTGGGTTGAGATTTGCGGGGTTTCGCACCATGATTCGATGTGCTGGACGAGGCACCGGCTGAAGGCTTGACTTGATCGCTGTGTGACTGAATGTCTGTTGCAGCTGACGCGGTCTTGCCTTCATCTGAGATGAGTACGTCTTTTTCCACTGTGCTATCCTCCACAGAAGTAATGTCCCTAGACTTGGCGGATGGTGTAGGGGATTGAGCCTTGTCTTTTGAAGACTCGTGCTTTTTAGTAAGTTCATCAAAATATTGGTGTAGGGCGGGTGGAATGATCAGACTAGGCGGCTGATCCATATCCGAGGATACTGCTGGGGTTATAGGGCTAGCGTCCGGCGCGAGTTGTCTGACGGCCTCCTCAGGGAAGTCAGTGTTTTCGCTATTGCCCTCCTTGGTCTGGTGGCCGTCGCTGCAACCCTTTCCTTCGGGTTCTGCCATGGTGCCGGTGAGGGTAGTTCCTCTTTCCTTTGGTTGTTCAACTGGAAACGCAGCGTTTCTGAGACAAATCGGCTTTCCGTTGCGCAGTATTGTCACAGCACTGTCGTTAGAACCCGTCGAAACAGCATCGGAGTCTCTGGATACGTCTTCGCGTATGGCTGGGGAGAGCGCTTGAATGTCCCTCGGCAACGGATTGATGCGCTTCGGTCCTAGTAACCTAAGTGGCGCTGGTACTGCCGTGATGTCAACAAAGTGGGTTTGATCTGATAGATGGTGACCAGCAGATAAATTAGGGCTAGTCGGTCGCAGTGTCCGGAGTAGTGAGTCGGTGAGAGAACTGTGCTTCTCAGGTGTTAGGATTTGGGTTGTGCACAGCTCTTCCTGAGGCCTCCCGTCTGGTTTGCTGGGATTGACAGATATTTCGTAGGCGTCTTCGGTTTCTTCCTTCTCTGGTTCGTCGTCGGAAACCGCTGACGTGATTATGTTGAGTTTCGAGCGGCCCGGATTGCGGGCGCGGGTCCTCGGGCCCTTCACCACAGGCTTGGCAAGAGGCCTGAGATTGAGTTTGGGTTTTTGAATGGAGCTTTGAGGGAAAGGGGTCTGAGGAGTGAGGTACATCGCAGAAGCAGGGATCTTTGGAATAAGAATGAATCTTTCGTGGTTCTTTGTGAAGAAACTGGTGAGTTCCGGTCGTACGATATTGCAATCTCGCCCTTCACGGGCAGCCTTTGCCTGCTCAATGAGGAACCTGCGTGCATACTCCATCGGCGACAGGCGCGGTCGTGCCAAGCGATAAGTCACTTCTTTCACGGCCCTAAACTCTTTCAAGCCAAGAGCTTGTGGCATGATAGGCGATGATAGATGTTGTCTCGAAAGCGCTCCCAAGTCTGCTGAGGCTGCCGTGAGCAGATTTACAGGGGGCAGACTGAGTGACGACGATGATTTTTGAAATCCTGTCAGGGTAGTCTCAGACCTGGTCAACCTGGGTTCTTCGCGGGGCTGTATTGGTTGCGAGATGAGAGATTTGTCTATGCCTGTGCTACGCTTGGATCTTAAGGTTGTAGCACTCGGGGCTGCCTGTTTTGATTGTAGCGAGGATGCTGACTTGGCCGCACGAAGGAAGCCGGCATGTTGATCGCTCGGTATAGGAGGAGGCGGTGGAAAGTCTATCAGCAGCTCAGCCATGGTTGCCATGCTACTGCTGTGCGGTAACTTGGAGGCGCTTCTCATCTTGGTCAAAGACTTGACTTTCTTCCCAAGAGAACGGATGGCGATAGCCGATACTGTTCCTTGAATCTGGTCCAAGGCCTGTCTTTCGTGTTCCGAGTTTTCTTCATCAGTCTCATAGTCATCAGTCCTGTTCCTAGTCGTCTTTTCCTCTGGGATAATCAACCCCAGAAGTGCTTGGTGTTCAATGGATAAGCCCATCTCCTTCGCCAGAGGATGCTGATGGAAGATCGTCTCTGACAGACCCGGACCGTAAGGCAAACCAGGGGACTTTGATTTTTCAAAGTCGGCGGCCCATTGGCCTTCATCTGTCACAGCGCCGAGAATCTCTCTGCCAGGAAACCCTCGGAGTATTGGTATGTTGAGTTGTCCCTTGGCCGGACGTGTGGACGAAGGGCTGGGTGGTAACTCTCTTGCTGGAAACGGCGATCGTACCTCCGAGGCAATCCCTTTCGGACAGGCTCTATACACCAGCGGTTTTGGCTTCCGTGCGAATCCAATGTTGCCGGTCTCTGTGCCGATCCCTTCGAGGGATGACTGCAAAGCCAACACGGGACCAAAATCCAGTTCTGGAAGCTCATGGCGTTTCTGGTCTGGAGAAAACTCCATGGGACCTCTCCAAATCGCACGGGAGGCTGGTCTCCCGTCAACTGTTAGTCCACTGAAGTCTTCATAGCACGGAAGCGACATTTGGGTTAACATACAATTGACGCTGCACAGTTCTGTATCCAAGGGCCGCTCTTTAGACCGTGTCCGTGTTCAATATATGTCTCTTTGAGGCCTCAGTGGCAGCTTTGTCTTGGGAAGCTTTCAGAGGCCGGTGAAGAGCCAGTCATTAGTCACCAGTCGTTCCTCTGCCATGCAACTCTCTGCAGTTGATGGGGCATGGGAGCGAAGCTTGCGTTGAAGGTCGCGGTGATCAGTCAAGGCGAGGAAGTAAAGCGTTGAGCAGATTTGAACAGAACGAAGGCGACCGCAGGTTTCATAAGGGAATGAAGGAATGAAGCCCAGAACATCATGCATTCGTCAAGGTTACTACTGCCAAAGGAAAGGGCAACTAGGGCAAGAGACAGAACGTGAATGAGAAAGTCGCCCAGCTGTATTGAGAGCACGGGCCTCCAGTGTTCTTGTTAGTACATGACTGAGTTGGTTGAACATGTGAGGCAAGACTGTGTATGTGATGATGCTTGTATCGGGTTGGTACGAATATTTCGGCTGGATGAGCCAGCATGGCGGTGCCAGCGAGACGTACGTGAAGGGCCGCCGACAGCCATAGACGTATGAGTCTTGACACATGACGAGGGACCCTGACATCGACACGAGATTCCTATATCACGGAAAGCCCTAATCAGATGCTCAGGCACCGACCATAAGCAAGGAGATTGACGATTCCGGCATCTAAGTTCACATCAGCCGAAGAGGAGCAGGTACAGAGGTAGGTAACTTGAGGAATGGCGTGTGCTTCACGACAGATTCGTGATGCAAATGTGCGGCCTATGGTGACCTGTGTATAAATATACGACAGTCTATGGCACTATTGGCAGGATTTTCGCGTCTCAGAGTCTTCTACACATGAAGTCGCTGCTTTTTGGAGTTGACACGAGGAGAGATCAGTCGATACGGAAATGGGACCATGCCTGCCAGACACGGAGTGTCGTCTAAAAAGGGGTGGTGAGCCACAAGGGCCCATGCATTCTTGGGAAATGAGCGTGGCTGGTACTATCCACTCACCCCCCCTGGAAGCTACCCCAAGCAAGCTGAAAGAAGAGAGCGACAAGCTGAGGAAGGTCCCTTCTTCCTTGGCACTGCCCCAGTGGCTTTCTTGACTTGGCCAAAACAACGTCCATCCGCCCATCGCACTGGTTTGCGGGTTTTCTGTCTTGGGAGTCATCTTCTCTCGCACATTTTCACTCGGTTCGCTGTTGGTAAATCGCCGCCCCTCAATTCGTACAGCGCCAAAAGGCCGCCGTGAGTGGTCTTCTTCCAGGGTTCGGCGAGGGCGGCATGGCGTCGGTGAGGCAGGGGTTCCGGCTTACGCTTCGACCCTTGCTGCGAGCACAGCAGCCCACGACCGTGACGTGGGCCGGCGGCAATTGGGGGCCGAAATGCTCATTCTTCTCCACGCAGTCATCCAAAGCGAATGGTAAGCACCCAGGCCGACATCCCACACTGAATGAGTGATGTTGCAGGTCCTCGGCATGATGACCTTGGGACGCCCGAGCCAAGAAAGTGCCGCCACACATATGCTGCAGCGCCAAGTGGTTGTCAATCATCCTCCCTTGGCAGTGACGAGCCATCTCACACCCTCGACGATGGTCGCGTGAGGAACTCGGATCTATGTTCAGGCTCAGTCTTTTACTGTGCGCTAACTTACTCCAGCCCAACCGCCCAATTCCAGGGAATCCGACGCCAAGCCATCATCTGCAGCGTCTCCTCAGAACAGTCAGAATGGCAATGGAGAGCTCTCACTTCCCCAGAAGATGCTTGAGTCGGCTGCTACGTCGTTCGCGTCCATACTTGTCCTTGCCGCAGGATTTGGCATCGCTGGCTATGCCTATCACAAGTCCTACAAACGCATCGTTCTCAACAAGATGGCCAATGCCTTTGAGCCAGGCGACCCTGTTCTCGATCTCGCGGCCATCGGCAAAGAGGTGCCCATGACACCAGCCGATATGGATGACCGCTGGGTCAATCGGCCTGAGCAGCTTCGTGTCGACCAGATCGTCCAGGGCGAAGAAGTTGGACATTATCATCTTCTTATTGGCGACAAGGGCACTGGGAAGAGCAGCATGCTGATCGAGGCCATGCGCAAGATTGATGGCGACGGCGTCGCCATGTTCGAGGCCCACGCCGACCTGGAAATCGTTCGTATCCGTCTTGGCAAGGCCCTTGACTTTGAGTTCCACGAAGACTACATCGGCGGTTACTTCAGTGAGCGTGGCCCCCGCGACACCACAGCACTCCTGGACATCGAGCGCGCCCTCAACAAGCTTGAGAAGGTGGCACTCCTTAAGCGAGCTGAGCGCAAGAAGCCGCTGGTGCTCATCATCAACCAGATGCACTTGATCCGTGACGACGATGACGGCAAGGATCTCATTGAACTACTTCAGCAGCGAGCGGAGCAATGGGCGGCAGCCAACCTTGTAACCATGGTCTTCAACAGCGACGACTTTTGGGTGTATGAAAGGCTGAAGCAACTGGCCACGCGAATGGAGGTCATCCCTGTACTTGACCTTCCCAAGGCGCAAGCTTCGATTGCGCTGCAGAAGTATCGAGTCCGCTACTTTGGGCAACAAGTGTCGGCTCGCGAGCTGGAAGAGGTGTACGACCTCGTTGGTGGGCGTCTCTCGTTTCTGAACCGCGTTGCAAAAAGCCGCGACATGCTGGCCATGTGCAAGCGCATCTGTGATAACGAGAGGCGGTGGTTCCTGAATCAATGCTGGATTCTTGGAGCTGAAATGGACGACGATGTCATGGATCAGCAGAAGTGGGCTGTAAGTCATGATCCCCAGGCTTTACCTCGTTCTTTCTTGTGAGCACCGCTGACCACCTTCACGTTTAGAGCGCAGCAATGGTGCTCGCGCAAGCTCTTGTGCACGAGGAACCCAACATGGACGCTACATATGATGCAAAGATCGGTCACATCCTTCCCTCGTTTCCTCTGCATATCGCACAACAGCGCATGACACGCGCTGACTTTATCCGGCAAATGGACCGACTGAACCTCTTCTCCATCACGTCCGAGGCCGATGTTCGAGCATCGTCGGTACCCATGCACCATGCCTTCCGGCAGATCTGTTCTGAACCTGGCTTTAACGAGCACCTAGAAGCCACGACACTCCGCATCGCCGACATTGAGAGTCTTGGCCGCCAGCGCGAATTGGTCGCCAAAGATTTGGTACTAGGAGGACATTACGAGATCGCCAAACAGGGGAGCAACGGATTTACCGTCAAGGTGGTCCCAGGTGAGGATCGCGGCATGTATCCGGGATGATCTGGTCGCTGTCGGTATTCGAACCCCGGCAGCCTAAGGGTTCATGTGTTTCTTTTACTCCTTTCCTTGCTGTCTACCACGCATAATGTAAGATCAACTGTCTAAATACAAGAGCCGGTCGCGGGTCGCCCTGTACTGGCCAGGCTATGTAATTTCGAGCACGACATGTTTTTCTTTGTCAGCCAATAATAGCAATGCTCGATATCACTCGACAGCATCTCTTGATGCTATACGTACTCTCCACCGATGTCAAGTCCCCAGTCTCAAGACAAGTCTTTTCACTCCGCCCAAAAGGTGCACATGCCAAGTCCGTCAGAACTGGATCGACGATGTCTCTTCTACCCCGCCGCCCATCCATCCACCTGCCAAGCCTGGCATGCACGCAGACCTGCAGCTTCCTCACTTGTCACATGCGCACAAGAGTGGGTAAACGGCACGCAGCATACATGTACATTGAACCGCTCTTCAGCGTCCCGATCCTATGAGTGTATGCGCACAATGGCGTAGTGAAAGAAAACAAGAAGAAAACTACCCAGCTTATCCAGCCGCCCGCTCCCCTTCTATCTGACGTGGGCAGGTCGATTTGGGAATGAAACATCTTGGAGGTTGCCTTGAAGTGGATCAGAATGGACGCCAGATCGGCGCTTTGTCAATCAGAAACCCAACACTTGTCCAATATACCGGAGTCTTAAAGGCGCTTTATGAATGCCGATTGGCTCGGCACACTAAATACCACATAATGGCAGACTCAGCCTGCCGGAAACCTCCACATCTTCATCAGTCATGGGACATAGGTGCAGGTTTGGATGTTTGCTCTCAAGGACCCGCCTACAGACTTATCTGAGCGAACGAGGGACCACAACCCAGGCCAAGTCTTTCAAAGACTGAAAAAGGACCCGAATAATACAATTCGACGAGCATTAGATCCATCAATGACGCGATTCTTTACCCTTTCCAAGGGCCCGAAAGCTTTATTGCTCTCCTCAGAAAAGGAGTGCTAGACTTGGGCGCTCGCAAACTATGACACGCACAGCAGCCGCGCAGTCCTATCACAATATCCATCCACCTTGAATCCTGATACCCGAATTGTTCCGGGCGGGTCGGATACGCCGTAGCAGCTTGCTCTTCATGAGAGCTTAGATATCCCGTGCCAAAAATAGACGATACCGCCTCCTATCCAGTTAACCAACTCCGCCTCAATATGATATGCCCGTCGGGTTCCTACTTGCTTACTAACCAGCCGACAACAGTGCTTTGAAACATGAAGCAGGTATCAGAGCAAATTTCAAAAAGCCACCCAGAAGTAAGGAGGGAAAAGAACAAGAGAGAAATGAAATCGCTCCGAAAATCAAATTTGACGACCCTCGTCGACATTGCAAGGACCTCGGAGACTCGCAGTAACGATGATTGCGCTTGGTTCGACATGCCAGCAACTGATCATGACAATCATGTGCATAGGAAGTCGGCGCCGATCTTCAGCGCAACGCCTTGCCAATCCCAAGCGGACAGCCAGTCACCCTCGTCCATGAGCCGCCAGACCTCTTCTAGAACTTCGCTGGTCCGGTCACAATTGCGTAAGCCCGTGTAGCCTCGGACCTGTCGAATGATACCACGAACGCGCTCCTGTTGTGGGTGATCAAAGCAGGCAGCACCTATAATCTGGCAAGGCACCAAGAGCAATGTCAACGCCGGGTCAAAAGGCTTGAAACCCTCCATCATTGTGAGGGACTCGTCAACTGCGGCGGTGATACGTCGATCATGATGCGGTGAACGCCTGACGGGGGGTGGCGATAGGTGTCGCTGTTTGGACGCCGACAAACCGGAGGCGGCCGAGGAATCGAGCTCATGCATGGAGCTTGTCCTGGAGGGATTGCGGGATCCGGGCGGACTACGCTGTTGAAAGGTCATGGAAGCCACGGATGCCGTCGTCGGTCCGAGTCCAGGCGACGAGGAGCAGCTCGAGGCAGTCAAAGGTCGTGACACTTGTGACGGACGACGAGATGCGGCAGGCGACACCGGAGCGGCAGGAGGCGCTAGTGGTGGCATGCTAACTTGCTGCGAAGTTGTAGGTGGATAGATGGTTCTGAACAAGTGCAGAAACATCATGTGTTTGTACACAAGCCCGACTCTATGCCGGCTATCACCTGCAGGCCATGTTGGCGACCACTGCTCGATGGCCTCTTGAATCTCTTGTGCACGCCACAGGAGATGGTAGTCCACCCGAGTTTCAGCACCGTTGTAAATGTTTTGCCGGATGGTGTCCTTGATTGCAGCAACCTGAGGTAGGTGTTGAAAGAGCCCATCAGAAACACCAAGGAGGCGGGGGGCCTCAGGAGAAGCCAGCGGGGTCCAATCCTGGCACGTAAGTCGTGGTCCGTTCATGCCTGGATGCCTAACGAGTTCGTCGGCGTAGATGTGGTACTGGAAGAACTCAGTTATGAACGCGAGATATGTTGGATCCTCTGGTGGGTTCTGCTGAATGAGAAGTTGATAGCCGCGTAGGTGAACTCTGTGTTCTCCATGCGGATTGCCTTCGATGAGCGTACCGATGAGTAGGCAGAGTATTTGAGCGTAGCGAGCTGAGAGTATGGTTTTTTGATCTATCTCGCCTTCATCGGCGCTGCGTTGTATGTCTGCGTAAAACGAGTCCATAGCGGCCTGGTGGTGATAGTCTGCTCGGCTCTGCAAGGCAGCGCGTGAGATCCCGGGATTCTGCTGAAGTAGTTTGGCACCGTATGGTGTGTCGTAGTCGATATGCTTACTGCTCATAGCGAGGACAGAGTGCATGACGCCCTGATGTTTGTTGGCTAAGGGTAGGATAATGTCCTTGAATGCATTTTTGGCCTCGCCCTCAACCGTGAGAACATTGCTCAGGCTCATATAGTAATGCTTCCAAAACAGTCTGTCCTCTACAGTGACAACGCCGTGGAAAAGAGGTTGCATGTGGAACACTACCGCATCTTCAGACGCCTCAGTATGGTCTAAGGCTGGAAATAAGTATATGCAGTGTCACGCAAGTCTTCCGGCTTGAACTTACCGTCAGATGCCTTGTCCTTGCCACTTCGCCACAGTTTCTTCTCGTGGTAGCCTTCGCAAACGACAGCGTTCTTCTCGCAGTTCATACCTATTGAAGTTAGCAAGGGCCAAGCTCCAGTATATTCCCCGAAGCAAAGTCTCACATCGGGGTTTCGCTTCATCGCATTTCTTCTTTCGCTTTCGGCAAGTGATGCAACCGGTCTTCGAGCGGCCTTTCGTGACCTTGCCTGCGTTAATGGCTGAGTTGAGTGGGTGTTTGCGTGGCCGGCCTCTAGGTCGCTTCAGCTTGGGGTTCGTAGAGGAAGC
Source organism: Verticillium nonalfalfae (assembly GCF_003724135.2). Classification (NCBI taxonomy): domain Eukaryota; kingdom Fungi; phylum Ascomycota; class Sordariomycetes; order Glomerellales; family Plectosphaerellaceae; genus Verticillium; species Verticillium nonalfalfae. Next base: position 112,832 of record NW_021167251.1, on the reverse strand, counting down.
GTTGCCGTGGTCCAGGTCCGCTGCCGGGGCTTCAGTGACATTGTCGAGGCAAAAGTCCTCATCCAAAGGTTCCAGCTTGGGCATGGCAAGTGAGGTGTCGTGAGTAGAGGGACCTGAGTTGGAAGAAGAATCCATGCCGGTGCTGATGGGTGAGAGGTGACCGGTAGGCAAGCTCGACTCGACAAGATTCCACTGAGCGGAGTCAGAGGCAGGCGACTGCGGCTGGCAGGCGTCGTCATGCATGCTCTCGATCGAATACATGCTATGATTGTCAGACCAGGAGGCATCGCCTTCATCTGACTGCACGGGTACCGATGCAGAGTCCATTGCTCGTCAGTAGCGGGACCATGCCACGAAAAGCGCGGGAGGGGTGGATAATATGACCCGCTGCTCGACTTCGATATACAGAGTTCGTTTCGACAAGGCGGTCCGAAATCAAGTCCGGGAATTGGCGGCACGAATACGAGGGGCAAGGTTGCAGGCAATATTGCGGTAGTGACGAAGGGTCGCACAAGGAGACTGTTGACTAGCCGAGTCTCGATTGTTGCGGGCAAGAGATAGACGGGGAAACAGGCGGCAAATGGTATGTATTTGGCGATCGAGCCCGCAGCGGCCCGCTGAGATGGAAGTACGGTTAATCGCTGCAAGGTGAGGAGCGAAAGATGGAGGGGCAGAAGGCAGGAGCTGAGGCCATGGGTAGTCTTATTGGGGAACGAGGACTACAGGAGAGGCTGCGGGAAGGGTGGTGGAGTGGATTGTAAGTACTGTTACCCTACCTGCTGTACGTGTAGAGAGACATGGGGTCAGCAGGGGTCGAAGAGCGGGATGCGTCAACACATCTGCGCTTGCAGATGGATGGTACCGTGTTCGGGGACCAGGGTCCTTCTTGTTTTGCGAAGCCAAAAGGCGCCGATAGTTAGTAAGGTCTGCCAGGATTGACTGTGCATTGCGGGCACAGGTACATGTGCGCTAGCATACTAGTTGACTAGGCGCTGGTATTTGAGCGAGAAGGCGTCAGGGATGGTTGGATGAACTGAACACGATGCATGCTCGTCAACGAGCGACAGCCACTATCGTGCGTTACGCTCCTTCGCCTGGCGTCGCCTTACAGTGTCCTGCGGCCGAGCGTTCGATTCGGGCATTCATTAGTCGTGAGAGCCGTCAGCGGAGTCTCGCATTTTCACTCCACTCGTAACCACTTGGAGGCGATGAGCTCCAAGATCGACCGTGTGGGCGACCTCCCTAGCTCCACGACGCGCGACTCGTCGGCCGAGTGGGTGAAGACATCGTGGGATGACCACTCACGTCGTACCAGCAGCCAAGTGATTTCCTCGGCGTCCACATCTGCCGTCAAAGCCGTGAAGCATGGCAAGGATCGGCCATACCCAAGGTGATCTGCTATGAGCAAGTGTGTGGTCCTCGAGTGAGTGACTGACGAGGCGCCCGGTGGTGGCCTCGGAAGGTCAATGAAGGTTGTTTGCTGTCGGCCGAGTGCCTCGCTGCACTTGACGACAAGGTTTCTGATAAGAGGACATCGAGCTGGGTAGTAAAGCAATTTTTTCGTGGGCGTTGACTGGCTCCTTTGAGGGAAGGGGGCCCCAACCCTCCCACGCAGCTGGCTCGGTATGTGTTTGGTAAGAGGAAGGCTGGTTGGCAGCCAGATTCGGACACAGTCGTCGTGCTCGTCGGTGGTGTTTCGATGCGGTGTGCAGGTCGGTGCCCGGGTGTGGCATCTTTGGCGACGGCGATGAGCAGCCAAGCCAACGTCTGAAGATCACCTGGAGGCTCCTTGACTAGGAAACCAGCTAGGCTTGGCCTTGGCCTGATTTCCGGCCTTGACCTTGACCTTGACATTGACCTGGACCCCCGCTCACTCATACCTTTGGGCCGTTACCCCCTGACCCCTCTCGGGTGATGAGCTGTAAGGACAGGGTGGATGGCACAACCAAGGTGACTGGGTACTTCCGAGCCATCAAAACCCCACGGCGCCAAGACCTTTGCTCATTTGCTGGCCGTAGAATTTCCCATTTCCCTGACATAGGTCTTCACTCCATCATCAGGTAGGTGGGCTACATGGTACATGCTCGCTCTGCTCTGGACTTTGGGGGCTGATGCACGGTCCACTTTCGTTCCCATTCAATTGTATTGGTGGCCAACTCCCTCGGCGACAAGTGCGTCGCTCTGGGCTGGGACGATGTCTTGAACCCGTTATTGCTGCTGCTGCTGCTGCGGTCGTCATCAACGGCCGGTAGGCTTCGTCACAGTCAGGCAGTGCCCGGGCTGGTGCAGATGGGGAGGGTCCAAAGACAGGCAACGTAGGTTGGTTGCTGGGATCCGCCCTCCCTCCCTCTCTTTCGTCCTCCTGATGACCGCAATACTCCGCTCGCTGTGGCGCCGAGCCCTGGTCGTGCATGGTAGTGTTTGAGATGCGGAGCAGAGTGTGGGGGGACACCTGTGTCGGGATTCGGTACGTTGTTTCTGGCCCAACATCTCCCGCTGGGCTGCACGAAGGCAAGTTTCCGCTGTCCTCGTGGTTGGATGACGATGACAGAACCCGTGAGGCTGCTCGTAGAGCACTATGCACCCCGACAGCCGACAAATTTGGGGGGTCGCGCAGTGTTCCCGTTGAAAAAGGAATGCGGGTTTCGAGACTTGTCTCTCATGTCCCTCAGAGGCTGATGATGATCGGCAATCGTCAATCGACCAGCGACCGTCGCATCAACGACGCATGCCTGTGGTGGTGAGAACATTGTCGCAAACTCAAGCGCCATCGCAAGCACGTTCGGCGGCTTTTCGAGCGTCCGAATCAATGCTATTCCCACGTCCTTGGCTTGGGTCGGCAGCTGAGAGTAGTCCTGTCAAATCCCAAGGCCAATGCAACAGGGGTGATCATGGTTGAGTTGCCTCTCGAGTAGAAGCGGGGGCCAAGTGAGCACTGTAAGGACCCTGGCAGGTAGTGACTGTGCAGTGTCTCATATGGCCTGTGCGGGCTCTGAGCAAGGTGGAGGGAGGGAGGGACGTCTTTTCCTGCCTCTTGCCCAAGTCGCCTGCGGGGGCCTTGCCTTTGGTTCCGAAACACCTCAGGTACCTACCCAGGGAGGAGGTTGAATGCACTAATTGAGGGGGCAAGAGACATTGCTCAACATCAAGTTTCCCTCAGAACAATTCGTCTTCGCAAGTCAACTCTCTCATTCTCTACACTAGTCCGGAATCGATCATGGCGTCCTCTCGTCACCGTCGACCTGTCGAGTTCCATCACGGAAGATCCATGTCGTCGGCTGAGTATATGCGGAACAGTAGCGGAATTTGAAAAGCCGGCGCAGCTAGCAACACCACAAAACACAACACACGGCACAATGAGCGGCAAGGGCATGGTGCTCGTTTGGACGTCGATCCCTCCCACGGGACATTCTACTCGTTCCCTTTGCCGCCAGCCAAGTCCTCGCCTTCTCTTACCCCGCCTTGTCCGCCTGCGAAATCCCACGATGGCTTCAATTTCTTGGGGGGCACCAATCAACCCCAGACGCCTTTCGACCGGTCTGGGCCGCCTCATTCGCCTGTGCCTTTTGTCTGCCTTGTAGCCCTGTCTCGGTCTCGCAGCCGCAATTCTCCTTTCCGCCATTCATTGAGCGCACGCGCCTTCATGGCCTCCACGCACTTCCCTCTCTCGGCCAGATCGCCGCTTTTTGGAGCCCTTATTGTACATGGTAAGTCACCCCAGTCACAACGCGCAGCCCGGGTTTGTGCTCTTCCGACGCGTCATCGGTACCTTGCACGCTCTAACGAGCAACAGGAGATACACTTAAGTAGCCTGCCAAAAGTCCAGTTGCATGGCCCTTTTGAATTGCCGCTTGTTATGTCAAGGCCCAGGTTAGAGTGAGACGCCCTCGGGACTGTCTCATCATGCCAGACCGCTCTTGATCCAAGCCTCCATCTCCTGTAGCCCCGACCGCCTCTATACGCATGGCTGAGTTGATAGTACCTGTTGCTCACTCAGGTCGACGATCATGGTCAGAGCGGGCAAGCCACCTATGGCGCCGTCGCCCTTAGCCCTGCCGCTACGCCATAACTGGCATCACGCGGTCTGTCCAAAACGACTTCAACCACAGACACACTTCACCCTCTCTTTTGACTCGCGAAACGGTGCGTCCCGTCTTCGCCCGTCTCGACGCCCCACCACGCACGTACACCCTCTCAATCAATGCGTAATGAGATCGCTCCCGTCGGGTGATCTTCGCCAGCCACTCCCACCAACATCCCTTAAGCCTGGCCGCCTGGTATTGCTGTTAGTCCGAGCATCCTGGGTTGATCCCGTCATGCAGATGCTTCGTTGGCTGCCCGACATCGTCAGGTCCATGGCGAGGCTACTTGCCACGTCTGCAAAGATGCACTTCTTGAGGATGCTGGTTATGCGCCTACCCACAGCCGACATCAAATATTATTTCTAACGGTCAGAAATCGAGTTGTCCATGTCGGCTCCCATATGTGAGGGAAGATCAAGAAGAACGCGCATCACATGGAACAATAAGTGCCTACAATCTTCCCCGCCTCGGGGAACTCCGCCTGAAGAGCTTGCGCAACCACCCGGGTCCGATGAAAGCCATCGTCAGTAGTTCAACACAATGACCACTTGCTAGATCATGCGTCACACCGCCAGTCGCCTTGCCTATCTGATACTATACTGGTTATCCTCTGTCGCCTTTGATTTTTACTGTCGCATCAATGCCGACTTGACACTCACTGCCCGTTACCATCAGATGGCCTCTCCAATCGTCTCGAGAACAAAACTCCTGGGACGGAACGTGAGGGGTGAAAGCTCCATGGTTTGTCATCTATCCGCCACTGAAGATGGTTTTAGGACCTTTTTTCAGTTTTGTCCTGCTTGCATCCCAAGTCGCGTGTTCGACAACATGAACATCAGACCGCTATAGATAAGGCAGCCTTATATTCCGGTTCACCCCTCGATATGTAGCCACCGCTACACAGAGCGTTGGCCCGGAGAAACGGATAGGCACAGTTAATGCACTCCCTTAGGTATCCTACGGTGCTACAAAATCGGCCTAGGCGTCGGACGTCCAAACTCTCGAGGAGCACGGATCGGACTAAGAACTTGGTGGTTTGGGGTCGTTCGGGTTTGCTGAAATACGGCAAACCAGATATTGTAGCGGTCAAAGTTGGTATACAATGGACAAAGATAAACATGCAAACATCGTCATCAATTCGGAAAACACGCCGTTTCGATGCCGCTCTGCTAGATGACTCGGTGGATGCATTCACTCTGGACCGTTGAGGACCATGGTGTTGCGCCCCGAGGACTTGGCACCCCACCAGATGATCGACCAGGCTGCAGCGGTGTACAAAATGCCAGTCCACAGCGAATCCGCTGTGTGTGTCATCCATCACAGCTCTTCGCTCTTCATTGGGCAAACGTCAACGCGAACGGGATGTGGAATCCCTGGAGGAGCGACTTGACGGTGCTGGGAGGTGCCCTGGTCGCTGACCGTTTAGGTGCAGCAAGCGCCGGCGAGCTGTTGGCATTCTTGCTGGTGAGCGAGTCAGGGCAGGGATTTGTGCGCAATCTTGAACAATCTCATCGGAGTCGCCAATCTAGCCCCGCTAATACACCCTTGACCAGAGGTGAGGCAGAGCGAGCTTTGGCAAAATTCACAACGAATCGGGCATGACTTTGTACAGTCGGCACATGTATAGAAGTCATCACGGAAATTCCAATGCCGAGCATCTCGAAGATCGCAAGTAAGCAAGTGATGTATTGCCACATGAGGTCGTGATAATTTCTTAACCCTTCATGCGCTGGCAGCAACATGAAAGCCTTTGAGCCAGGGGAGCATTACTGAAATGTGAGTGTCATTGAGCTGTGCATTAATTACAAGGGAAGCATGGCAAACAGGATAGATCGAAGCACCGCCAGATAGGGTCTGCTGAATGTGGGTGACCATGATTGCATCGAAGCATTGCTTCTCGTTCATAACGCATCACCAGGAGGTGCAGCGTCGTAAGTAGACGCCCCATATGAAGTAGGGTCCTGGGCACAGCGTCTGCTGCTTGGAGCAAACAACACACGGCCCGAAGCCCGGCCTCGGGCAATATGCGAAGGCTCGCAGTGCTTGTAACCAGGATTATCATATCGGTTCAGAGGACAGGGGTTAAGCACGACTCAGCTGATTGCGGACAATGACACCGGACTGACGACACAGGACTTCATTTGATAACCAATCACCAATCAATATGTCGTACGTACAGACGTTTTTTGCGTTGAGTGCCATGATCACGTCTCGAAGGAGGGCATTTTAAGGAACAAGCCGTTTTCAAGTGGACGCACAGAGCCAAGCCCCTGGGCTCCTGGACCCTCGAAGCAACCTGATCGATGGCGCAGCGGGTTAATATCTTGCCATCCCTGCAAGATCTGGCGGGACATGTACCGGTACAACGCCGACAGTCTCAGGGTGCCGACATAGTTTGGGCAGTGCCTAGAGCCTTACCACATACTCGCTTGCAAGGTCCGCGTAAGCATCGCCTCGTTGGCGACCACACCACCCGTCTGTGACCAAGTTGGCAGTGGACGTCGACAAATGACACCGACCGTCAGGCCAACACGCCTCGAACGGAGCAAGCTCCGTGCTGGTATTCCTGTGCCACTCACCATATCTCATATCCGGCTTGCATATGACCCATCTGGGATTCCGACAGTTAAATGTGCCAAGCATTGCACACACCGAAGCTCATCTGAAAATATTCTGTCGGGGTGTCCGCCAGGCACATGTGCTGGCTCCAAGGACCATTCATCGCGTGGCATACAAAGTGAGTCATTACTAGGTCCATCGCCAGGACGATCCCGGCCGCGAACATGGGAAGTTACGCTTAAATGACAAGAAAAGTGTTTGAAGTTTGATGATGCCACGATATCGGCGTAACGTGATGATGCAAGATAAACAAGTACACCGATCTCATGTTGACCTGCCGAGTACTCATATGTGCATTTTTGCGGAGACACCGAGTTCAGTTCATGTCAGCTTCATCCATGTTCCTCAAAAACAGGCTGTACCACTGTACAGTCTTGATGTGGCCCGATACACTGATCTTCTCGTTGACGGTATGAATTCCATCAAGCGTATCGTACTCAGGGTCCCAACCTGGGAAGTGACGGAAGATACTCCGGCTGAGATCCCAGTAGAATTTGGTGTCCGTATTGGCTGGCATGAGGCCAGGCGCGACGATCACGTGGTCTCCGTACAGGGCTTTTGTCGTACCCGACAAGATAGCCCATGGCGTTGATCTTCTACCCTCCTCAAGCCCAGTGGGTGTGACGGGAGCTGGTTCGAGAATGCTCCCCTCAACGCGCAGTGTGATAGACGAGGGCGACTCGGCCTCGTCATCAAAAGCGTGCAGAGCAAGGCCATGCTTGCTAGCAACGTGTCCTGCCAGCCTTGAAAGTTTTGCCTTGATCGTATCAGAGGTCTCGCCAATATTGATCCTGTGGTTGATCTTGATGCCCGTTCGCTCAGGAAGAGCATTGACCTTGACGCCGCCGTGCACAACATCCACCGCCTGTGTCGTTGTGAACAAGCTCCGGATCAGCTCACCGCCCCTGGCAACCAGTTTGGCCAACAAGCTCTTGCGAAACCCTAGCAGAATTGTATTCTCGCCTCTTTTTGGCAGCAGCATCCTCACGGGCGTAGGAAACTCCGCGACGTGGGCGGCACCGCATCGAAGAAAGTCCAAAAAGGGATTTTCGTCGTGGAATGCAGGCGGATACGGTTCGCTTTCTATGGCGGAGACCAGCTCAGCGGCGATACCGACACTGGTGTGCGCAGGTGGCATGGAACTGTGGCCTCCCGGGGCGCGAATAATGATCTCCACGTCTAGGTAGCCCTTTTCCGAGACGCCCGGCAACGCGAAGAGCTTACCCCAGGTGGGAATGATGCCCGCGCCCTCATCGAGGATCAGCGCAGCCCCGTGCTTGCCGTAGCGGTCGACGAGAAATGGCGCGAGGTGCGCTGCGCCCTGAGGACCTGAAACCTCCTCGTCAAAACCGAATGATAGGACGGCAGTGCGGCGTGGACGAAAGCCGGCTTCAACGAGGAGCTCGACCGACTCGAGGATGCCGATGAGAGTGTTCTTGCAGTCAACTGTACCTCGACCCCATATGTAGGTGCCGTCAAAGGCACCGCTGAATGGCGGTTGCTGCCACTGGCCGATAGTCGCGTTCGGAACCGGTACGACGTCTTGATGAGCCATAAGAACGGTCGGTTTAAGGGCTGGTTCTGTGCCTCTCCATGTATACAAGAGACCATGCGTGTTGACGTGCTCCAGGGAGAGAACCTTATGCACCAGAGGGAATGTCTGGCGCAGATACCTTTCGAAGTCGCCGAAAACCAGCCAGCGGGGGTCTTCGCCGAGAGCGCCCATATCGTCAAAAGTCTCGGTACGGATCTTGATCGCCCCAGCAAGTCGGGCGACGGTGGCGTCGCGAAAGGCGTGAGATGCAATATGCGACTCCATATCGACCAAATTGGACGTTGATAGAAGCGGCCGGATAGGCGCCGATTGAGGACATTGCTCTCTAGATGTCGACAGAGCCGCATGCGAGATTGACGGCAAGGAGTCCGCAAAGGGCAAGGAGGAGGCATTCAGCCATGCTAGCAAGAGCGCGACGGGTATGACCGCCCACCAGAGTGAGGCCTTCCCGCTTCTATAAAGGCCTGCAGATGTAGACGAAGGTGGCGATGCCGGTAGGGTTGAAGGTCGCTTTTGATCCATACCAGAGGCTGCAAATCAGACTTGATGACAGAAGTTTCAATTGACGTGTGTAGGGATTAAGAAAATCCAAGCTTCACGCAAAAGACGCCGCTACTATATATGCGTTTCCCCAATGGAAACTAAAGCTAGGTTAAGCCACGTTTTCCCTATTGTACGAGGCGATGACCGCAAACGGTAGCCAAAACCTAGAGTCGTTCAGCTGGTCGGACTACGGCGCCGATGAGGGGTTGCTGTGACGGAAGCGTCTCCGACCTGAATTACGGCGCCACAACCCGCCTTGGTGTCTCACAAACCTCAAACCCGGGGTAGCGCATGGATATCTTCCACATGTCGGGTGTTTGTATATGTCTGCTGAAAATGGGTACAAGATATCGTAACTTGGCCCGTCAGCGCTCAGATTCATCTATCTCGCCGCATCTCTCTTCTTCTGCCGCAACCCTTCCATTCGATTTCTTGCCAACCTGAGAATGATCCATGCCAGAAGGCGATAGGCTACTACGCATGCAGCCAGCGCGGCAACATTGATCACTCCGTCCACATTCAGCCTGTACAAGTTCAACACATCTTCGCCTGTCTCAATCGGACATGAACCATCAGGGAGCTGCTGCCCGCCAGTGCATGTGAATTTCACGCCTTCCAAACTGAATGGTGCCAAGGCCCTTGTGGCGTACCGGATAGGACTTAAGAAGTTGAGAGCCTTGAGAAACTCGGGCATGTCGATGGACAAGACGCCAGCCATGGTCTGGGCAACAGAGAGGAAGACGCTTGTCAGATTGACTGCGAAGCCGGTATGACTGAACAGTGTGTTGAACACAATACCCAAGCTCTCGCCGCAGCTCACAATGGCGAAGCAGCAGAACACACTTACAAAATACATCTCTGCAGTGCGAGGAAACCCAACAGCCAGTACTGCAAGGACGCCAAAGAGAAGACTGCTGATAACCTCAAACGGGATCTCAAGAAAGGTGTAGCTGGCTAGGAAGGCCTCAACCCCATAGACGCCGTCATCGTCTTCGCGATAATAGACGTCACGCTCGGCTGGATAGACCGCTACATTCTGCAGCATGCCAACAAAGTAGAAGGCGCCGACCTGCTGGACGAATCCCATGCGATTCTGCACAGAGATAAGGTCATGCTTGAGAGGCGCAAAGAAGAGCGATAACACAAGGCCTAAGCCAATGACTTGCATGGTTCGAGCCAACAGCAGCGGTGGTTGCCGGCGGAAGTTGATGAACGCCCGGTGCATGAGCAGTGGAGCTGCTGCTGCGAACGATGCCCGCTTACGAACGAGAGCACCCAACTCAGCCGGCGTCGCCAGGGTGGCTTTGTTGAAGGACTGACGAGGGGGGGGAACAGCAGGTCGATGGTGCGCTTCATGTCCAGTTTTCGAAGCAGATGAGATGTGGAGCTCATCCTCATTCTCGTTCTCTCGAGAGCGCGTCTTTTCCGAAGACGAGATCCCCCACGCTATATTATCGGCGTCATCTTCTGCTTTCTCCTCGATGCCAGATAAAAGAGTAGCATGCGCTTCGTGTTTTTCCATGTCCACTGGTGTTCTTAGGTGGTCTTGCCACGCCTCGACCAAGAGCCTAACTTTCTCCCGGCTGTCTGCCTCTCGATCTGCTTGTTGTAGGTCAATGGTGATCAGATCTAGAGCAAAATCCGCGGGATTGGTGTGTGAAGGGCATTCGAATCCCTGACGGTTGAAATACGCCAGCATCTCCTTGGCCGAACCAGCGTACGCAGGCGAGCCGCCTCGAGCCAAAAGGAGGACGTTTCCGAAATGCTTGAACAGGTCTGATCTCGCCTGATGAATCGTAAGGATGAGGGTGCGCCCTTCCATGGCGAGGCCCTGAAGCACTTCCATGATCGAATTGGCTGTGAAGGCGTCGAGGCCGCTCGTCGGTTCGTCCAGCAGTAGAACACGCGGATCGCTGAGTAGCTGGACCGCAATCGTGACTCGACGTTTCTCACCTCCAGAGATACCTTTGATCAAATCGCTGCCCACAAGATTGTCGGCGCAGTCCTTCAAACCCATTTTGAGAAGCACCTCTTCGGCGCGTTTGATCTTTTCCTCCTTCGTCATCCAGGAGGGGAGACGCAAGCCGGCCGAAAACCGCAACGTCTCGCGCACAGTCAGGGATGGAAGCAGAGCATCGTCATCCTGGCAGACGTAGGAGCATATCGACCTGATCACTGCATTGGATGGCACAGCGCCATTGAAGGTTAGTTTGCCTGCCGGTCTGTACTGCGTGCCAATGTTGTTGTGCAGGCGCAAAGCCATGGCATTGAGTAGCGAGGTCTTTCCTGAGCCCGAAGGACCCATGATGATATTCAGAACGCCTGCTTGAAATGTCGCATCGACTGGGTTGAGAATTGTCTTGGTGGGTTGCTTCTTACCAAACACAGAGCGTTTGTCGAGAGCGAGCGCAAAGTTGTCGAGTCCAACATCGATGGTGCGAACCTCAGAAATTGATTTCGCACGCATCTTTTCTTTGCCAGCCGACAAATCAGTATCGGAATTTCGGGCTCGCGCGATTGTCATCTCAACGGGAACAAACTGAAGTCCTACAGCAGATAGGATACAGAAGAAAATGACGAAGGCGGTCATGATGACAATGGGACGCCATACCCAATTTTGGGGGAAGCCGAGCGACTCCATAATAAACTCGCCTGTGTATTGGTAACAAGCTGGATCTGACTGACCGCCAGGTAGTGGGCAATCATAGAACGCCCCTTCAAACTCGTTACCGCAGTATGCGCTGAAAGCATAATACTATCGAATCGAAAAGTCAGGCACAGACGGCATGGTAAGGGATTGAATGGAAAAAGGCTTACAGTGTATGTGATGTGCTTCATCCACCGCACATATACGGGTATGCTTTCAGCTTGAACAAACATGCCACAGGCCATACTCTGCATAGTATATATCAGGTTGGCAATCAAGCTTGCGCCAGGGAAATTTCGACAGGCTGTGACGCAAGTCATAGCACAAGTCATGGCGATATAATGATTCAGTAGAGTGATGCTGAAGAAGATGAGGAACTGGCTGGCATCTCTCTCGAAACCAGCCATAAAGTAGAATATGACGGAGAATAGGAACGGAACGGGGAAGTCTTCGGTGAATAAACGGGCGAAACGTCGAGAGAGGAGAAACGGGATAGCGTCAACACAGTGTTCCGTGTGCTCCCGGTCAAATGTAGGCATATCGATAGACAGACGGTAGATCTCGAAGATGAGGATGAGATAACCCTGGAGACCGGCGGCTGTGTATAGCCCTCCTTGGCGCGAGCGAATACCGGAATCATCTCGGGGAAGGTTGTAAAAGATATATCCCGTCACTAAGCCCATCAGCACCGCTTCGACAACGGCTGCCAGCATGCCCATAGGGTCTCGGTAGGTGACCTTGAACGTCCTGTTGGTCAACATGCGTAGTTGACGGCCGTACGTGGCATGTTTCGTCGCTTGTGCTCTCCTTTCCCTGTGGCTTGTCGTTTGCACAGCGCTTTGCTCCCTGGGTGGGAAAATTGTTTGACTTTGTTCCGTCCAGGCCGCCTTGAGCCTGTCAACTCGAGCTGTACTCTCCCCCTCAAGTTCTGGAGTTCGATTGTCAATGGCAGCAACGTCAATCAAGTACTCGGCAGGGTTTACAAAAGGGGGCAGTCGAAACCCTTGCCCCTCGAACCAAGTGGTGCAATCCTTAGCCGGCCCCGAATATACAGGGCTGCCACGGGTCAGGATGATAAGGTTGTCAAACAGATCCCAAATCTCTGAGCGGGGTTGATGAATGGTCGTAACGATGGTCCTTCCTTTGGTCGCCAAGCTCTTGAGAGTCCTGACGAGCTGGAATGCACTGGTGGCATCCAAGCCTGTCGTGGGCTCGTCCAAGAACAAGACTGAAGGATTGGCTAGAAGCTGAACGCCAATGCTGACTCTCCGTTTCTCTCCACCAGAACAGCCACGATGCTGGTGATTGCCAATCCTAGTGTCCGCACATTCTTTCAGGCCGAGTTCTAAGATGACCTCCTCAACGATGCGCGTGCGCTCCTCAGCTGTGGTTGGTGGCGGCAGGCGCAAGTCGGCAGAGTACTGCAGGGTTTCTCGAACGGTTAGAGTCGGGAGCAGGATATCCTGTTGCATCACGTAGGCGTGGCGCACGGTCTGCACTGTATCGTTGCCGTTGAAGCGGATAGATCCAGCCTGCGACAAGCGCGAGCTGATCATGCGTTCTGACATGGTGTTGAGTAGCGTTGTCTTGCCGGATCCGCTTCCGCCAATGATGGCAGTAAGCGTGCCATGGGCCAACGAGGCGTCGACATGGTGCAGCAATGTCTTGGACGCGGGCGTAGGTTTGAATCTCTGCTTTGCCAGGTCGGGACATGTCGAAGGCTCGAACCACGACGGCGATGTATCGACGGTGACAGCAAGGCTTCGAATCTCGACGTCGACAGCCTCAACGTCGTCTAGCGAAATGTGCCCGGCGCGAGACAAGGAGAACCGGCTTGGCTCGAGGTAACCGTGATCGCGGTCGCGGTTCAGGTCGCCGTGAGCGCTGGGGTCCATAGTGGTCGCAATCGAGCTGGCGCGCTCGACTTTGTCCATGTCAAATATGTCGGACGTCGGGCGCTCGGTGGCCTTAGCATCAGGCCCTTGTCCCTGAGCTTCCTCGGGAGCAGCCATGATGCCGAAGAGGTAGCGCGACGATTCAGCAGGAAAAGTGGAGGCCAAGTCTCTTCTATGTGCGGAGAGCAACGACTGCGACGCGAGGTTTCGAAAGAGAAGTGTTCAAAAAGAACTTGGCCAGCATCGAAAGCAGTCTCGCGAGGAGGTGGCTGTTTGATGCTCGCTTAACAAGAACAAGCACCTTTCTGTCACCGGCCTGGCGTTGCCAGATGGGGATGGAGTGAAGATGAGACATCCATAACGGGCAACGGAAAAGTAGATGACCATGGCCAACTGACGGAGTCAATGGCCCAAAAAGTGAGGGGCCGTTGGATTGTGCAAGATTGGCCACTGTGTCGGCTCAATGGCCCGGGTCGGCGTCAGGCTAGGACAACAGAGGGTGGCGGGGGGCATGGGTGCAGCTCGCTTGGATGTTCTGTCGACAAGAGTGGTGGGAGTTTGCAGGCCTTGGCCAGGATGGTGTGTCGGTCATGTCATGGTGGTGATTTCATGGTCGGGGCCACCAGACGCTCTCGGCTATCCGTGCACCACCCCACCAGACCCCAGTCGCCACCCCCACAGCCACTTGCTGCTACCTGAGCCGTCTGTCAACCCATTTGCGCTGCACGTGGAGTCTCGGTTGCAGGTCGCCATCTCGGTAAGTAGACCCTGAGGCAAGGACCCCAGTATAGCGATAGAGTTTTCATATCACACCCAGGAATACAGCTCTCCCCTGACGACAATGCTTTGTCGCTTTGTCGTAGTGCAGTGCAGTCTAGTGCAGAGTGCCATCGAGAAAGCTCAAACAATGAAAACATGCAACATGTGTGTAAGGAGCCAATACCCGCAACGAGAATGCCTTCACGACGCCTGAATTTATCCAAAGGCTTCTCTGAAGCTTTCTGAGGAAGCAATCTCTCTTGCCTTAGGTACCTACCTACCTAGAGGAGTAGCACCATCTCCTGGAGAGGAGGCCCCACGGAGACTCTGAAGGTGTCGTGATGGGTCTAGAAGTAATGAAGAGTGCAGCAAGGGGCGGCCTCCTCTGAATGAAGCGGGCCTACACCAACCTTCATTAAAACAAGACCTGCGCTCTGAGAACCCCACGGGCCACCATGATCCCCAGGCACCCCTTGATTCGAGCTCCACGAGAACTCGTGGCGGAGCTCACGATCAAGCTCCCCGCCCGAGACGCGGCGCGACGTAGACGTGTTCGCGTATCCTGGGCAGTCCGCCGCATCGCCCGGAACGTAGGCATCTTTAAAGGGCTTCTCTCACCCATCAGCCGGCCCCATCTTCGTGTCCTGGACTTTGACGCTTGTTTGTGAAGCAAATCTTGTACGTTGGAATGATTTTGCAGCGAAATTTTGGTTACTTCTCAGACGTCTCTTCCGGATCCCACTATCAGTCCATCTGTACAACTCGACGGCCCAAGAGTTCTACCCTCTTGGCAACAGCATGGCGCAGTCCGATCGATACAGAGGGGATGCCCATGAGGAACGCTTACTGGAACTCCAGCGCCTCCAACTGCAGCGATATTGGCCTGCAGAGTTCCATGTTATCGAGCGGAACTGCTTGACCATGGTTCTCGGGGTCATTCGGATCCATCACATCTTGACAGCTGCTGGTTTCCAATACTGGGACGCGTGGAATCTGACACACCCGGTACTGAAGCCCATCGCAGAGATCTTCCGGTCACCACTCAAACGCAAGCTAGCAATTCTCGACGAGAATCGCCGAAGAATTCTTACGAACATGGTGCTCACCCAACAAAAGGTTGAGAAAGCTATCCATGCCGTCATTGAGCTGCATTTCCAACTCCTGCGCCTGGGCAGGACCAGGCATATTACGACGTGTCCAGATATGCGTCACAACATGCTCCAGAGGTTACTCGAGCGATATAGGAATCGCGCAGATTTGCAGCTTGAACCTTTCCGGGTCGAAAAGGGTAGCCGTGGTGCCCTTCGGGTCGTCATGGTGGCTAGTGGCTCTGCGCATACCACCGAAGGGCGTGGCCGCGAAAGTTCAGTGCATTCACCGACAGCTGAAGAGGGTAGTCGCGAAAACCCAATTTGCTTAATGGAGCACGACTCAGCTGTCTTGCGTCAGGAGCACGAGACGATGAGCGAGTCTGTGAACGCTTCTAATCCAGCATCAAGATGCAGCGTGTTCACAGATGCTGGGTTCGTGGACCGCGATATTACGGACGCAGACCTCCTTAGGCTGTATCAGTTTGACACGGTGCAAAGATTTGTAGTGATACCGGAGCCCGAAGACTCGAACTTCGTGGCTGATTCTCGGAGAGAAATCCGGTCTACAAGCGGCCCGCCAACGTCAACTTCTCGTAGGGGGACTGTCTCCTGTCCTGCTGCTTCGCAGACACAGGGTACCGTTAACTCCACACCAACGACATCACCGCAGAGAATACACTACGAAACTTGCGCCTCAGCCCTTACCACTACTTCTCAGAAAAGGTCGAGAATCACTGAAACCACAACAAGAGCGCCAGCTCCTCGATTCAAGAGTGTACCAAGGCAGACGGCCAGTCAACCCCTCGAACAAGCCACGCGCCAGCCATCCCTACCTCATCGCTCGAGTCGACGCACACCAGCACCAAACTGTGTTTTCCTATCGCCCGAAACGTCATCGTCGCCGTCACTGGAAGCACCTGCTCTTCCCACGGCTATCCCAGCACCAGAAGTCATCTTACCTTTGGAACACACTCAACTCCGTCGGTCATCGAGACGCTCCACACAGGGTAACACGATTTTGATCTCGCCTCCGGCATCATCCACCTCTACTCGCATCCATAAGACACCTCGAAAGCCGGCTTCCGATGCTCGCAGACACCTTCCAAACTTTACAGAGAGTACACCTCGTCGTACTTCAAGAGTTTTGCATCGCCACACCACGCCGACTGGTCCACTTTCGTCATCCGCCGCGGCGATAGTGCCAACAGTGGCGCGAATCTCTCCGGCGCCCTCAAGCCCAGCGGAACAACGTGAGCAAAGGCTTCATGGCGGGATGTCTGTTAAGGACTGTACAATACCCTTTCTTTTCCAAAGTGATATAGATAACGTTCTGCCATATTGGGGGCTTCATCGAGAGATCGCAGCACTCAAGTACCTTGTAAGGCAGGGTGAGGCGGAGAGTTCGGGAGCGACTGGTCTGAGATGATATCACCGCTAGGTAGACTGGTTGGCAAACCTTACTTGGCCTCATTTCTCGAGTTTTGAGGTAGCTTCTGACGGGGGACTTACATGGACTGAAAAAATAGACTTATATTCTGCCTTCATTGAGGAGCCCTGCTGAACGTTTCTTAAAGTGCTGCAATCTCTCGCACACCCATTTCCGTTCCAGACCTGATGCGGTGAAGGGTCGAGACCACGACCTTCCCTTGGAGCAGTGATGAAAACAATAAAGAAGTAATGTATATGTGTATATCCTAATCATGATGCGCCATATGGCCGTGATAAATCCTATTAACATCAACCGACGATGTATCGAGTTCTCTTTGAGAGAATCCTCTTTCAACCCTCGCGTGCCCGTCCGGGCCAGGTAGGGTTCGCCCGCGTCTAACAAACAAGAGCCACAGCGAGAGGCTCATTCCCATGGCTAACAAGTCTTAGATCATGTACTGATCAGCAAACAATCAGACATGCAATCTGAAGAAAACCATAAGAATAGAGAAATAAAATTGCTCCACACCTTGCCCCCTTTAGAAGTTCTCTTTGCCCCATTTGAACGAAAAGCTAAAGATTAAGTGTTAGTTCAGGGACACCATACGTAATTGGTAGATAAATCGAGCTTACCCTGGTTCGCTGTACTTGTTACAAAAGATATGCAGTGTACTGCCAAGGCCCTTGGGACCACAGAAAAACACCCCAGCCTCAGCAGGCGAGTGCAGCTTTCTGATTCCACGGAAGATCATGTCCCAGTTGGGCCGTCCAAAGTTCGTCGGCGACCTCAGACCGGTGATGGTGTCTTTGTCAGCGTTGGCATCATTGATCATGATGTTTGTTGCGTCGTCTGCCTTGATCTTGGCGGTCAGGTAGGTATGGATCTCGATGCGATTGTCAACGTCCTGCGCTTCAATGGCGAGCAACAGCGAGCGGAACCACTCAAAGGAGCCGAAATCTCTGCAGATCCAGAAGAAGTAAACTTTGCTGAGGCGCGTCTTCTTCTGAGGGTAGTTCATGCGATACCAGATGGACTTGAGAATGGATGCAAACGGCGTGACGCCGATTCCTGCGCCGCAGAGAACAGAGATCTCGTACTTGAAGACATCCTCCGAAGCCGATCCAAAGGGTCCGTCAATGTAAATGCGAGGCAGCACGCGGCGCAGAGCAGGATCGACATCGCTTCCATCGCCATTGACACCGACGACCTTGCTACCGTCCTTCTTCTTGTCGAACTCGCAGCCCAATACGGTAGAGACGGCGCGAGTGAAATCACCAACTACACGCATGTGGATAGAGATGTAGTCTTCCTCGGGCGCACTCGTTAGGGTAAAAGGGTGGTACTGCCAGATTGATACGGCGGGGCAGCAGAAGAAGATGTACTGGCCGGCCTGTGTCTTGGTGTTTTCTTTCTTAATCTGAATCTCGCAGACATTGCTGGGGTGCTGAATGACTTTGGAGATGTATGTCTTGTGCTTGCCACGCACCTCACGGGCGATGCGCTCAGCGAGGTAGCAGAAACCGCCGTACATCCAGTACTGCCAGAAGACGCCGATCGCGCTCGGGCCGATACTGATGCAGAAGGGCGCAAAATCAGGCTGGATCATGCAGAATGCGCCGTGAATGGACCAGAAAAAGAAGAAAACGATGAACATGTGATGGGTATACCAGAATCTCTCGTAGTTGGCGCGTCGGGGCTTCTCCATTGACGTGATAACCATGCCCATGAGGGCGATGAGCATAACGTAACCAGTCCAACCGGGACCTGATACGAAGTTGGCCAGCAGCCAGCCGTAGACACCAAGGTTGTTCTTGGCGGCGATCATGCCAAAGTTGACCCAGTGAGCAATCGTATGAACCCATGAGAAAAAGACAATGGACCAGGCAATCGTCTTGTGGAAGGTGATGTTCTTATCGAACTGGATGATGCCGTTGAGAGGCGTTTGGCGAGCGAGCGAGATGAATGTGCGACAGACAGGAAAGAGTACGAGGGCAACATCGACGTGCAGGACGAGAGCCGCGGCACGGGCGATGACAAAAGTTGGGCCGAATATGTCTCGTGCGACCTGCAGATTGTCCTTGAGGGCAAAGTTGACGCAGGCAAGCGCAAAGACGAGTCCGTGGAGGATCATGAAGACGAAGACAAAACTTGGGCAAGTGTTAGTTGATGGTTTTTGGATATCAAGGCTCCAGCACATCACATGGATCAAGTGCGCATTCAGACAGTACTCACAATCTTCGGTAACCCTCGTTGATCATCCAGCGATCGAATTTCTCCCTCGATGTCAGCTGCTTCTGCTTTTCTTGCGTCATCTCACCCGAGAGAAGCATGCGTGTCAGTGGCGTCCATCTTGAGCGCTCGGAGGGCTTCTCTGAGCCCATCGAGTAGTAGTCCATCGCGCTGGTGGTGCTATAATCGTCTGCGTGCTGACGAGTCGGGATATAGCTGGTATGACCGCACTTCAAGGACAATATCGCTCAGACCGGATGTCCCGTTGTGTGCAGTTCCCCCCGTTAGCTCTCGTTCCCCTGTCTCTTGCTTCAATTATCGTGAGGTTCTGCCCGTATGTGCCCGTTTGCGAGCCGGTCGGTGTCGTTGGTCAATTGGTGTTTAGACAAGCGAGAGTGCAGGCGGCGCCATATATCCAGGCGGGTGATGTAATAGTCGATTCAGAGCCGGCTGAATAGTCGTAAAAGAGATATACAATGAAGGTGAATGAATCGAATTGGACGTAGCCCGTGCTTGCGCCTTAGTTGCCGCCGCGAACGACGAGAGATCGGAGGGGGCTGTAAGAGAGGGCAAGCCGTAGGTCAGCAAGAGGAGATAAGAGGGCAAGAAGACACGGAAGGGCATGGACAATGAATACTGGTAAAGATGGCGAGGTAATAGGCTCGCAGAGGGCGTGTTTCGGATGGAGATCATACCTTTGCACAATGCCTGCACCAGGCGGCTGACAAAACAAGGGGATTTACGACCGAGGCTCGTGGGTATTAAAAGTCCCGCGGGAGGGGGGATTTCTCGTCGATTGCCTAAAAAGGAGAGCAAGAGAAAGAAAACGCAAAAGCGAGCAACAGAAGCGGTCGCGAAGATCCAGCGGGAGGGGGCAGGATGAAGAAGGAGGGAGATTATGGGTCCTTCATGTTACAGCGACGACAAGCGATTATGGTACGACCAGCAGACCATCGCGCGCCCAGAATCTGGCCCTGACAAGGTATTGTCCCGGCGTGGATACCTTGCACAGACGACACAGATGAAAACAGGTAAGGGTCAGGGGTGTGGTGGAGAGAGTGCGAGGGGCGAAGGCAGACTTCAAAGAAGAGGAACAGTTGCCGGAGAAGCCTTGAAAGAGCCAGACTGGACGGTGTTGCAGATCTGGTACCCAGCGAAGTGGTGGCTGGCTGCCTCGACGTCAGTTGCTTGTTCCCAGCACTCGCCCTCACAGTTGTGTGACGCCGCGACAACTGCAGCATTGGTGGATGGGGACAGCGATGGCGTCGAGGTCGAAACAAGATTAGTCCTAAAGAGGCCTGGTGTACCCGCGTGCATGCAGCTCGGGGGGCTTCCTCAGGGGCCTCAGCGCTGGAGCGTGCTGCGAAGCGGGGCTTTTTTCTCTCTGATTGCTCGTACCTCACAGAGTCAGCATTGGTGGCCAAGCAATCGCCATTGTGTTGCCCGGAACTCGCATGAGCAGGACCCCCCGACCGAGAGGTCAGGTGGCTGTTGGCCAAAGATAGTCAGCTTCTTGATGCACGCTGTCCGTCGCCCCTGTTGTGTACAAAGGCACACCTAAGTCCCTGGGCCACAATCGAATTCCCAATGTGTGTTCGGGGACTTTCTTAAAATCCGGTGTCAGTGATTGGCTCCTTTGCCGGCGTCTCGCCTCGTCCAACCAGTCCCAGCCTTTGAGGCTCGTGCGAGGATGTCCTGTCACGGCATGTTTCGGGCCCAGGGTCTCTGACACGACGCGAATCGACATCTGTCGCATCCCGTGGACCGCCCTGCCTCCGGTTGTCGACACCTCCATGATATCGTAAGCGGCTATCGAGGCTCATCCCATGTCACCACGGCGATCCTCGCAGGTTCTCACCCCCGATGAACGCCTCGATTGCGGCTCTTTTCGCTTCTGTAGACGGCAACACTGCCTGAGCCCTCTGGCAACGGAGCATTTACGCCCTAGTGATTGGCCACTGCCTCGGGACCTCTTGCCAGCCACAACCGTCTCGACTTGCAGTATCTTACAATCTCGCGTCACATCCTAGAGGCGATCACCCCTTGCGCTGTTGCCTTTTGATACAGGAGGACGCAAATATCAGGTCATATTTGAAGCCTGGTGCCGCCCCTTTTTCAATTCTCGGCTCATGGATCCTTCACCTCTGAACGAACATTCGTCAGCCAAGCCCTCCGCGACGACAGCCATGGTCAGCCTTCCGCCATCGACAACGCGCACACGCATGCCGAGATGAAGAACCGCATCTAGGAAGCATTGACGGCAACACCAGCACACGCGTAGAGTCGATCCGGATTCTGACACCCAAACTTCCGGCCCCACAACAGAGCCTCGTGCTGTACGAGACCATCCAGTCTCACGGTCCCCTCACCCAACTGCCCGATTACGTATGTCTTGCGAGGGAGTCGTTTCGTTCTTCTATCAGCTTCCGTGATGCTTTGTTCTGTTTCTTGTCGCCTTTTTGTCCGTCCATGTCTTCTGGCAATCCGGCCAACGGCACGAACGGCAATTGATGTAGACGCCCAGCAGACAGAACACGCACCGCGTCTTTGCACCCTTTGTCTCGGTTGCATGTTGCATGTTTTTTCCCTTGTGACCTGGAGATGAAACGATACGGAACGGGAGCTTCCATTTTTCCTGAACAACAGCACGGATTTGTGGAACGGGCCGTGCTGTAAATGACCATAGCGACGATATTGATGATGAACATAATTATGCAAGTAGTATAGAACACCCAGGACGCTCTCGTCAAGTTCACCCGATGTTTGTAGCGCCCAATGAACTTCACTGCATGTCAGTCACGACACAACCGGATCTTGTCACATACTCGTGGACTGGGAATGCAATGCCGTTGTCATAAGCCGAAGCAGCTATCTGGTGTGCCCAATGGACCTCTCTAACTCCAGCGTCTCTCGTTCGTAAACCTCGCTCTCTTCTCCGCAGTGCCCGATGCTCGACTTGCCTCTCTAAAGCTGGACGAGGTGCCTACGTTCACATAAGCACCGCAACTGTCCAGTCCGCAAGGCAGGGTGGCTGTCTTGCCCAGGACTCCAAAGTCGTCGATGAGAGGTAGCCTAAGTACCCGCCACATCGCCTTCTACAGCAATCCCCAATCTCGCGCCAAAGAACGTCTCCAAGCCGAAGCCTAGATGGCGTACTTTCGAGTCCACTCGCGGGCAGTGGCTTCGTACCGGGCACGGTCAGTCTTGTAGACGTGGGCGATTTCAGGGACGAGAGGGTCGTCGGGGTTGGGATCCGTCAGCATCGAACAGATGGACAGCAACACTGGACTTGTTAGAAATGCTGAGACATCGGAACGTAAGGCTACCCACCTTTGGAGATGGTGAGCGCAGGGCTCCACTGGTCTCGCAGGATGTCGAGGCAGATGCTGCCGTTGGAGTTGATGTTAGGGTGGTAGATGCGGGTGGTGAAGTTGACCTTAGGAGGCTTGAAGGGGTAGTCGGTAGGGAAGTGAATGGCGAGGAAGAAGACACCGCCAGAGTAAGGAGAGTCACCCTAGATTGCAACAGTCAATCATCGTCCAAGAAGCGTTCGCTGTCGAAGATGAGAAGGACGGGAGATGAACATACAGGTCCCATAATCGTCGCCTGCCAGTGGAACTAGAGCGCAGTATAGTCAGTACAGTTGCCTCATACTACAGCCAAGACGTAGAATAAAATTCGAGAGCCGAGTCAACGGGAGGATAGGTTCGGCAAGATCTTTTGAGGGTTCGGTGAGACGTCACATACCAAATCCTCGCCGACGGGACCGGCAGAGCATGAGGAGGGCGGGTCGCTGCAATAAGAAATCAATTAGCCATTTGTCTCCAAGTTTCTGCGACCTTGGCTTCGCAGGTTGAGGCAATGCACGAATATGCAGCCTCTCTCGTTTGACGAAAGACCCCGCTTCGGGCACGCCCCACCAGATGATGTCTTGGAGTGAGTGCGACAGTGGAAGTCGAAGAGTGCGAAAGGACTAGACGTACCGGCCGAGATCAGTGAGTTCCTTGTTAATGCGCTTGAGGGCCATGGTGATGGTGTTTGTGGTTGGGGGTATCTAAAGAAGAAGTTCTTTCTCGGTTGCGCGGCTGTGGTGGAGGCAGGTAGCAGGTCAGCGATCGGTAACACCAGCAGAAGTGGACGAATAGGTCAAGGCGATGTGCGGTGCAGTGGTGCGGGACAAAGGGCGGGTGCGGGGGTCGAAGGCCGTAAGCAGGGCACGTACAGGAGACGAGGGGTATTTATCGTCTTCTGCGTCGTCGCAAGAATGATATTTTGATCCAGTAACAGGATTACCAAAGCGTTGCTCGAAGGGGCGAGACGTGGGCGTGATGCAAGAAGAACGTGACTGTTGGAGGAGTGGAAGTGTTGGATGTGTGGTGGAGGGGGAAGAAGAGGGAAGGTGACGGATGGCAAGCAAGGCAGCCAGCCAGCCTCTCAGCGGGCAATGAGTGAGGGAGGGGCAACTGCACCCGCACCTGACTCTTGCCTGTCACCACTCCCAAGCCACTGCCCCAGCACTGAAGGAACCCAAATCGTCCTCTTGCCGTCAGGATTTTAGGCAGGGACCGGGATGGCCGGCCTGTCCCTAGAAATGAGGGGCACCGCCACATAAGATGGAAGATTTCGTCACGTGAGTCATACGCCTTAACTGATCCTCCCCAATTTTCATAGTCATGTTGATAATGTTTTATGGCTGATGAATCCTAGCTAAGCCACTTGTTTCTCGAGCCTTCTCCTCCGTTGTATCGCTTTCAACAACGCCTGCGTTACTGCTGATCTTCAATGTCTTTCGTCGGAACATGGAGTACATTGTTTCTCATGAAGGTGCCTAACATAAGATTTGTACCTAGGTAGCCCCAAGATCGCAGTCGACTTTTCAGGTTTGAGGCCTCAGCACAACAATGTTCGATGCGAGACCTGACTGCCCAACACTCGCGCCAAGTCGGCTTTGGGTGGGCACTCCAGAGATGTACCTGATCTTGTGCTCCCTTTCAAGTCACATGTGGTTCCTCATACCTTTCTCGCACCATGCACCTGATAATGGGGCTCGAGGTAAACCTGGTGTTCGTTGCCTCCATCGCTTACTGAAGCAATGCAAGGAGTCCCCTAAAGGCCTCAATAAACACCTCCGACTTATACAAACGCCTGCACCCCCGTAATGGCCCGCCCCAGGATCAAACCTAGCAAAGTCACCGTCAGCACACATTGCAAGGCATAGGCCGAGCATCTGCCGATCACTTACTGTGTATATCGCTCTGGCCCTCGTAAGTCTGCGTTACGAACAAATTCGCCACGTGTCGGCCGATAGCATACTCGTCGCTAACGGCGTTGCCTCCGAAGATCTCTTGAAGCACGCGAGCGTTCTGGAGGGCCCGGTCGCAGTTCTGGCGCTTCACCATGCTAATCATGTCAGGCGTGGCTTTGCCCTCATCCTTCAGTCTGCCGACTTGAATGGCGGCCAGCGTGCCATAAGCAGCGTCAGTACTGGCGTCAGCCAGCTTCTTCTGGACGAGTTGATAGCGGGCTAGGGGATTTCCCTTGAACTGTTTCCTCTCGAGCGCATACGTCCTTGCTCTCGCGATGCAGTCTTCCAAAGCGCCCATAACGCCAAGAGCAATGCCGTACCGGGCACTGTTGAGGCATGAGAATGGCCCTCGAAGACCTTCAACTTCTGGAAACATATTCTCGTGAGGAACCGGACATTCTTCAAGTTGAATCATGCCTGTGATCGAAGCTCGGAGCCCGTTCTTGTCCTTAATAGGTGGCGTTTCCAGAGTGCCGGCTGGGCACTTAGATCTTTCAACCAGAAACCCTCGGATTTTCCCTGTCTCCTGCAGCTTGGCCCATACCAAGAGTACGTCGGCAACGGGAGAGTTGGTAATCCACGTCTTGGCGCCCGATAAATAATAATATCCCTTCTTAGATGGATGTGGTCTCGCAACAGTCTCCATGGATCCGGGATCACTGCCGTGGTTGGGCTCCGTCAAGCCGAAAGCGCCCAATGATTTTCCTTTCGCCATTTGAGGCAAGAACTTTTCTTTTTGCTCCTGACTCCCAAATTCGTTGATGCCTCCCATGACTAGTGACGACTGGACAGACATGCCTGACCGGTATCCGCTGTCGACGCGTTCGACTGCGCGTGTGATTAGGCCCCCGGCCACAGTCGACACGCCTGCACAACCATACCCTTCGATTGTGGCACCTAGCAGGCCAAGCTCGCCCATCTCTTCGAGGATCTTTGTGTCATAGTTCTCGTCGCGATATGCCTCTGTGTGATGTTGTTAGTGTATGCGTTGCACAGCACCTCAGAACTGTACGTACGAAGCACACGAGGTAGCAACTGCTCCTGGCAATATCGCTCCGCAGTTTCTGAAATTGCCAGTTCCTCCTCAGTCAACAGCGTTTTAGATGCGAGGGGATCTTGCCAATCGAAGACCGGCGCGGTGGAAGAGGAGGCAAACCTATTGCCAATTGTGACTGTAACTGCGGTTGGGGCCTTGGCCAGGGACGGCCTCACGAGCCTCGGTAGCATGGATCGCATCATGATGGGCTTCTTCAATTGCTGTGGAGTATCGGTTCAATTTCTTGCTGGAGACGTGTTCGGGATGTTGATTGTCGAGCTCGCCGTCAGGTCAATGCTTGGGGGAATGTCCGAATCATTGCCCCGCCGTTAGCCGCAAGACAGCATCCGAGGCACCGAGGCACGGTGATGACATAGTAGTCCGTTATCGGACCTTATCGGACCTCGAATCTTGGTAAGGTACCACCTTACGAGACTTCATTAACATCATACCTGCCTCACATCGTGTAAACGTTCGCAGGACTTTGGATCTGTGAAGGGTCTCTTTCCGTGACCGGCTGGCCTAGACCGACTTCTTGTAATTTCAAACAAACTCTCTGTAGAAGCCCTACCCTCGACTAACAGTAACTTGCTCCACGACAGTACTTGTTCTTTGATTTGACGACAAGCCCTGCCCAATCATGATCCGGACATCTACTACCCATGGTGCCTTCCGGAATTACCTAGTTAATTCCCATTAGAGTTGGAATCACCTGCTCTCAAAACGATGCTGCGCATATGTTTCGGTTCTTCGTCTCTGACAAAGCACGATTCCTTGCGCTTCCAATGGCATCTTTCTTACCTATGATTAGGAGGTCGTCAGTCATGAGAAACAACCACTTCGATATTCTGATTATCCCTCGTCCTACCTACTAGTCGCAACAATTATTGGTCAAGAAACAGAGTCTTCCACCTCCGTTCATCTCACGCTGAATACCCAGTATTTGTGATCTTGCAAAAGGATGAACTCCTGCGTTTTTCTGGCGCTGCACGACCTCCCTGAAGCACGCAGAACGGGCAATTGTGGACATCCTGCCGAAGAGCATAACATCGACACGCAAAAAAAAAAGAAAGACGTTGCGCTTTGTCCATTCGGCAACGATACAGAAGGGATTGATTGGGCTTTACATTGCTACATGCGGAAGGTTGTCGAAAATGTCAATCACATTAGACACGATCATAAGGATCGTTGTCCACCTCCCGAACAATACGGTGACGTGCCAAGGCAGTACGCCAGACTCAGCAGCGCCTCGTTTCGTCAAAAGGCTGTGAATAGACCTTACGTGGTGCGATGGGATATGTTGTTGGAATCAGCGAAACATGTCCATCCTAGCCGCAGAGTTGGGTATGTGTCAACGACTCGCGCACCGCAACAGATGCAAAACAGCAGAAGAAGGTCAACAGGAGAAGACCCGAAATGCACAAGAGCATCTAACAGGAATCTTCCAGTAGGTGCAGACCGTCGCCGCATCAGTCGGACGTCTACGACACAGCATGCCGACACAGAAAGAAGACACTCACGATGGTCAAGTCTCAGTAACCAGAAGGTTGGGCTCTTTTACAGTCATTCTTTATATCTCTCGATTTTTTAATTGATTCGTGTTTCAGGACTTTGTTAATCAAGATCGAACAGGGTGGGAAAGGCAACCTGAGCCCCAAATTGTCCCCTTAACAACAGTGTCGGGGGTTACACGGCAATCAGGTTTCCGGCAGACGCTTGCTCAACATATTCGCCAGGTCGGAAACCTCCTTCGCCACGATCGACTTTTGAGTACCGAGAGCATTAAAGATTCTGAGCGTCCTGTATCTCCAGGCTGTGGTCGAAGACGCATGGCTCGAGAACCCCAGGATGAACACTCGTCGGACGAAACTAGCCCATTCCACACGCCAGCAGTCCAGGTATCAAAGTCTGAGAACTGTCCAAACCAGCCTCAGCACACCCAAGAATATCAGACAACCACCCAAGGTATGCAAGCCGTAGAAAGTCTTACCATGGCCGGTCTCCTGTCAGCGACGAGAAACCTGGATCGACTATCCGAAGCATCACGAACTCCCCCTCAAAGTTCTGAGGACCTGGATTTACCAAACAAGGTAACATCAACAATGACTCTGGATACTTCGGCCACTTCATTTCAAGAGAGTCGAGTCAGCAGAGGCAGTTCTCCGTTGCCCGTCCTGGCTTCTTCGAGTGGAGACCTTGCGCAAGACAACGAGGGGCATACGCGTGTGGCACAGTCTCTTAAAAGTACCTGTGACGAAGCATTTCAAGGATCGCTCTGGACTAGAGATCATTTTGGGAGTGCTAAATTAGAACGGCCCAAGCGCTAGTGGCAATTCGGTCACTTCTATGTCCACGGACTAGATGACAGATTGTCACGCCATGAAGGGGACAGAGAAGCTATTGGGCAAGGTTTCGAAACGCATCAAGCCGATACTGCCAGCAGAAATTATTCCCTTCGCAACGAAATTCCACTGACAGGCGGAGAGTCTCAGACAGGAGTGGATTACAAAGGCTGCGATAAGTTGCGACCCAATTCCTTGACACCTGTTAGTTTCGAACGCGATTTCACGGGCATATTTGACGACTTGCATGGCCGAGCCAGGCGTAATCAACGTCGGCCGTCCGAGCCTCGTATTATCAGAGGCCCTGAAACCAAACCTGGAAGACAGTCCCGGAACGTCGACTGGTCTTTGTTGCAAATCATACATGTCAAGGGAGGCTGGGTGGTCATTGAGCCATTCAGCGCGACAATGGAGCCACAGATCTTTACGGAAACGACAACTAAACACGAAGGGTCTTCGCCGGACCTTACATCTTTGGGGGTTCTCCCTGGTGCCTACCAGGCTGTTGATCCACTGGTTACTTACATTCCGCAACCTTCGGACTCAAAGGCTCTCAAAAAAGAGCGAAGTGAGATTCTCGCCCACGTAAAGAGGCACAGGGGCTCACAGAACAACCTTGCCAAACTTCTGGGGACAAAGGACGAAGCTTCGAGCGTGATATCTTGTGCCAGCAATTGCGAAGATTGGACAGTCACCGCCAACGGTTCCTCCGATGTAGATGCAGCTCACAACGACTTTGTTGCCGATTACGTGGCGCAACTCGCGGAACGAAGCGTTTGTTTGCCTGCAGCCGATCATCCTCTCGATGGCGAAGTAATAGAGAGGCGCAACACATCCGGAACAGTTCTGATCAAAAAAGTAGGACACAGACAGACGAGACCCAAGGATGGGTCTGATGATGCTGGTGGTTCCCCATAGTCTACTCAGTCGGCGATCCCTGCTGACCACCTGGGCCCAATTTGATCCAAGCCTTGCGAGGTGTGAGGGTAATACATCACTGATAAACCATACACATACCTTTGATCCGCTCCTACGACAGACACCGATCGGTATTCATATGGTATCTTTGCTAGAGGTATTTTTAAGAGGAGAAAGCAAGTAAATTTACTGCAACCGATAAACCAAGTTGTCGGTACCTGACCTTGACCAATATCTCATTACAACAAAGTGACTTGTCTACTGCAAAAGTGTGTCTATTCTAATCAACCGTCTTGATGTTTACCATTTCATAATCTCCTGTTCCGTCTCTTCCCCTACCTCGTCCCCTTCCCCTCGAGAACCCTTGCTCCTCATCGCCCTCTACTGCCCCCCCCCCCGTTTAACTGCAAATCATCGCCTGACCCAGATCTGCCACCAGTTCCATTACCACCGCCACCACCACTGCCGCCAAAGTATATGGGGCGCAGCTCACGATATCTTGAGCCCCAGACGCCGAGCGCGGCGCATAGTCCTGTCGATGCCATCATGCAGGCCCACCACATGGCGTTGCGGGGCACGCGACCTGTGTACAGCGTTGTAATGACGAGATGAAGGGCGTGGATGGTAACAGCAAAGTCGGGCACGAGCTTCGAGCGGGAAACGAGAAGGATAATAGCTATCGCCCTGTGTGCGCGCGCGCGCAGTGTCAGCCATTGGGGTATCTCCAGAGGTAGACTCCGAGGGAAACTGAAGGAATGGGGGGAGAGAAGAAGCCGGAGGGTACTAGTAGAGGCAAGTGTCAAGAGAACGTACATGCAAAACCCGCCATCAAGGACCAAGACGAATCCACAGAGCCAGCCTTGTGTCGTGTCTCCCCTGACGGCATCCCAGCCGAAGACGACATCGAGAGTAAACGAGATGCCTGCGACGAGAGCCGTGAAGAGCATGAGAATGATGGCGCCGACGTAGTAAAGGGCCTGCAGGGTCGCAATCTGAGTGGCGATCCTCAAGGGCGGCAGCTCGGCCATGGCGCCAGCGCGCGGCGGCCTCCTCCTGCGCGGCATGGCGCTTTGCTGAGGAGGGATGTGTTGCGACAGGCAGTCAGGGGGTCTTGGGGGGAGGCGAGTTGGCTGAAGCCTTTGGTCGTCGAGGCTGCCGCTTGAGTCGTTACGGCAGGAGCATGGGCGAGAGGAATTCCAGCAGGGTGTGTGCTCCGAGAACAAGCTTGCCGTATGCGTTTCTTGGAATCGAGCTGTATGTGATGTTGGTCGAGGATTGACGGTGCTGGGCGCAGGGTCATTGGCACAAAGTCTAGCGCTGCGGACCTTCGCTCAAGAACGGCAAATGGACAGCTGGAACGTTGGCGTTCAAGGGCGCCACCCCAGATTCTCGGGAACGCTAGGCCCCATGAGCTCACCGCCCGAGTCCTGCCCCCCGAACCTTCCAAAATTTGGTCGAGCTTTGGACATACAGATGTCCCCACCATGGTCTTCCAAGTCCAGAGGCGAACACCACTCCCGGAACATTGACCGACTCTCACGCCACACTCACGACGACTGCTCTTGTCTGTGTCATTCACATTTATAAGCTGACAAACTGCCGACAAAAAACATCAATAATTCCCCCATTTGATTACCGTCCACCATGGCTCTCTTCTCCTGGTCCACGAGTGCCGACGACAAGCGCGCCGAGGAGGTCCGCACCGGCGCCGTAGCCCCCGACCGCAGCGAGCGCAAGAAGTGCTGGGAGGCCCGCGACAGTTACTTTGCCTGCCTTGACCGCTCCAACATTATCGACGCCGTCAAGGAAGACAAGGCCGCGCGCAAGGCCTGCCCGGCCGAAAACGAGCTGTTTGAGCGCGACTGCGCCACCGCGTGGGTACGTGGAGCTGCCTGGTGTTAGGCCCGCCTGCCGGCACCCTCGTGTACGCTCCTGCTTTGTGTGGAAGTGTATGCTGACCCGAGGATTCAGGTGAAATACTTTAAGCAGTGGCGGGTGGCAGACATCCAGAAGAAGGCAAGGATAGCCCAGCTCGAAGCTGAGGGCGCCGTCAAGATGGATGTCACCACATCCTTTACCGAAAACACCTCCGCTGGCACTACCGGCGTGCCAAAGGGGACAAGCAGGGAGGATATACAGGACATGCTGTCTTCTCGAAAGAAGTAAGAAGAAAAGAACACAATGACCTCCGTGTCATAGATCGATTCGATGTATGGATCGCTGGACGCAACAAACCCTCTCCCCTTTGGGCGGGCTCGAGACACATCTCCACTACACGTTCGGCTGTACAATGTATTTTAATGTTACCTATGTGACTTGTAAGTTAAGGGCAGACACGTGGCGCCGTCTTCGATGGAACGACTCAAAGTAGAAGTGATGAGGGACACCGTATCAACAATGGACATCACCAGGGCTGGGCTTCCTCAACAGGAATGAAGACGAATGAGTCAAGTCATCTATTTAGAAATATGGAAAATCCCACCTGCTATCCCGACTCCTTGACTAACCTGCCAATTTGGCCTATGCTGTGCGCTTTGTAGCTCACTAATCGCTCCTGCTCTGCCACCCCTGAAACCATGTCGTGCTCAGTTCGCCATGGGCATTACAGTTGTTACATTAGAAAAAACAAGGAAAGGTTGGTGCAGCGGTGGTATCATCCATGCGCAGTACGGAGACAAAAGTGACAATAAAAAAATGGTAGATGAAGAACTTTCGCTTGGCCGCCCCCAGCATGGACGCCAAGTTGGCGCATGTCGATGACAGCCACAGCTGACTTGCCTGCAATGATGGGGAATGCAACAGAAGCCTCAAGCTGTCGGCACCAGTGGGATGCCTTTCACTGCCCTAGCTCGCACAGAATACTTGTCATGCTTCGCTCGCTATGCAAGGCCAAGTCGAGCTCTGGTTTCGGGCACAGTCTCGCCAGGCAGAGGTGGCAGATCCTTGTTCAAAGAGTCTTTGCTTAGCCTTGGTTGGAGCCCGAACGACTCATCTGGGCTGAAGGACTTGGAGTCGTTGCTTCTCGACTGCGTCATGGCACCGTATCCGCTGTCCTGACTCTCAGGCTTCAGGCCAGTCTTTGGTGGCGTGGGAGGAGCGTAATTCCTGAACCCCGGCAACTTGTTCAAGAAATCAGGCTTTGCCGGCGTTGCAGGCCTATGTTCGTCGTCCCCATCGCGGCTGCGTCCTCCAATTGAGTGTGATTCGGCAGCTTCCTCGACAACAGGCAGGACTGGCTGCGTCTGTCCGGATTCCCGTCTGTCGGGTGCTGGTGTCGTCGTCATGACCTTGTCTGGAACAGACTCTTCCGACGCACCACGCTCCGCTGACCTCTGTGCCACGAGCTCAGCCTTTTCGATAACCTCCTGCGCCTCGGGAGACATTTGTCCACTTGGCAGAGGGGCTGGCGGCGGTTGATGGGAGGGCATGGGAGGCGCTGACGCCGAGTTGGATCGTCGCCGGGAGTTTGAGCTTCTCCAGCTGGAGACACGTTGATTCTGGTTATCGCTCACAACAGCAGCCGCTGCCTCTTCTTCTTGCTTTTGTTGCTTCTCGCGGGCAGCTTGCTCTGGTGACATAGTGATGCCCTCCACAAAATGGTAGAAACGATCTCCGTATTGACTGGGAGGGGTGGCAGAGATTTGATTTCTATCATTTGTTAACCCCTTCCAGAAGTGTTCAATCTTTTTGATCATTCCGTACTACATGCGTTAGCAAAAGTCAATATGCCACGAGAGTGCTGGTTAAGCTTACGTGAGTCAGGCAGTCGATCACTCCCAGGTAGTAGATTTCGTCAGCTGGAGAGTTGTCTTCGTGTGTGGCTCGAAGGCCGCCGTCGTCTTGGTTGAAAATGAAGCCCGCTCTGTTGTGCGCTTCGTCTAGCTCGTCCGGCATCTTGTTGGATGCGCCCATGGGCACGGGCCGTTCTTGACGGATCATCTGCCTCAGTTCCTTGGCCTTTCGTGCGTTCTCCAACTTTGATGGCGTTCTCAGAAGCACCGACTGAGGCTCAGCATCGTCCTGTGTGGCGTCGCCACCGGGGTTGAACACCTGTAGAGTCTTGCCCCTCAAGTTCTCCTCGTTCCCCCTGGATACGTCGTGGATACCAATAAGGAGTGAGTAGTCCATTATCTTCAGCTTCTTCATGAGTGCGACGTCTCGGTTGAGCTGTTCCAGGAAAAGTCGCTTCTTCTGGATACCTAGCTCAAGAGAGCGTTGCCGCCTCAACCAGTTGAGATCCTTCATTGTGGCCCTTGGGTTCTTGTCCAGGTCCTCCTCGCGATAATCACGACCAATAGTCGAGCCTTTGAGATCGAAGGTGGAGTGAATATCCCGGTGCGGCGGGAAAAGATTGTTCATGACAACAAAATGAATCTTCTTGCCATAGGGCATCTTGACACGGTGAAGACCATAAAATTGAGACAGCAAGGTGTTGGGGTTGTCGCTGACATGCTGGTAATAATCTTTGAGAATTTTGCGAAGAAACTTGTGTTCGGCATGATGGATGGTCTTAATGATGTACTTGTAGTCCCTAGAGAAGTAGAAAAAGCTTCCGCTCTTGCCCGGAGAACCGAGCTCAGAGAGTATGTACTTTCCTGTGAGAGACATGAGGTAGTCTGCAGGGTCAAGTCGGAAAAGTGAGCGCAGCCGACGGAAGACCCATGGTGCGTAGTCCTTAAACTTGAAGTCGTACTTGGCCGACGGGACAAGTTCATTGCCAGCACTGAATAGGTTAGCCTCTCGTATCGTAGCAAAGGGCGTTTGAGGACCTACATGTCAAAGGTGGACTTTTGTTTGGCAACGAAGTCGGCATCTGTGGGTGGTCTGTCAAGCTTGGCGTTCGTACGCGACACGGAGACACGGATGCCTGTAAGCATGTTGTATGCCGTAACCCAGTTGGCATGATGCTCGTCGACTTTGGTACCAACAAGCACACGATCGTCGTCTTCCTCTTCCTTCTTCTTTCTCTTGCTTGCCCTTTTCTGGCGGTAGGCTTCTGCCCAGCGAAGGGCATCCTCGTCGGGCACTACGTCATCGCGTGGCGCATCGGACTGCAGTGACCTTGTGTTCCTGCGTCCTAGACTGAGTGATGCCCTACGAACTCCTGCCGTCGCCGCCGTCGGGGAGAACCGACCGCTTGCAAAAGCCGTGTCGTGTCCGTCTTTGGAGCTCCTGCCTGGTTGCACCTTAGGCACTTCAAGGGTGTGTCTTTGCTTCAGACCAGTGTTGGGGGGGACCTGCAAAGACGAAGAGGCATCGGCGCCATTTGCTTCGTAGATGGGAGGAGACGAGAAGCGGTGCGGTGAATGGGCGTTGCGAGACTCCAGGATCGCCGAGGCAGAAGTCGTGTTGCGGGCCGGGGTGGTCGGTGCAGTGCTTTGGTCGTGGTGAGAAAATGTCGTCTCGGAGGGGGCTTGTGTCAAACTAGCACCGGACAAAGGTTGTACGTTGCCATTTTTGGTTGGAGGGGGAGGCGCTGTTCTGTCGGGCATCTTGACGACGCTGCCATTTTGAATGGGGAACGGAGCGCCATTTCCCCTCTGCTGCGTATCGTGGTTTGTGTAATGATCGCCATTGTCCTCATATCCTCCACCGTTGGCCGATCTGCCGTGAGGCAACGAGCTCATACTGGTAGGTCTGGTGCCATTCACCTGTGCGGGGCAAGAGTCGGAGGAATCGGAAGCGGGAACGGATGAAAAGGAGCTTTCGTCAAAACTGTCATCCGGCTGTAGAGGAGAGTTTTGTTTGCCGAGGACTAGAGGATGGGTGTGGCCATTCGTGTCGTGGCCGCCGTGTTTGCTCTTGGCCCCCAGGCTAAGCGTGTTGCTCGGATCAAGGTCTAGGAAGTCGGTATCGGACGAATAGACTGGTGCTTTCTCGTGCGTCAAGAATGTGGGCATGGTCGTACAGATTTTTATACACCTTTAGCAAGACGATATCGTGACTAAGATGTTCGCAAAGTTGGTGCCGTGGGCCGAAAGGGTCGTCGGCTGTCTGGTGCTGGGTACCTATCTGATGGCAGTCCCGACACGACAGCACGGCGGCCTGGAAGAAAGGGGGTGGAAAAGCGGCGAGAGGGGAAGATCCGCGAAGAACAAGTAGTGATGTATAATGGCTTCTCGTCGTCAAGTCGCGAGCTCGTCGTGCCGTTCCTCAATGGGTGTTTGCTCACAGGCAAATGCGTGGGCCGGTTTGAGCAGTAGGAAATGGTCGGAACCGCCTGCAACGGAGAGCGAGTTGTTGTCGGTCACGGCGGCCAGGAATCATACAAAGGAAAATGCCCAGTGGTGATCTGACCCAGAGGTGCAGGTCTACAATGTACATACAGTACAGCAACAAGTTAGGGCAGAGGATGGGGTATGATATGGCGAACAGATTGAAATGCGTTTGCTTTGCTTCGGTCTGGGTCAGTAGGTAGGATTGACATTGGAGGGAAAGAGAACAGTCGTGGTCGTTGGGCAGTGGCTGCACTGGTGGCCGCCCGTCTTGCGCTTCTCAACTGGGCCAGGCAAGGACAGATGAGTGGGTCCGTCCAATCAACGTGCGGCCCTGAGCCAGTGGAGGGGCCAAAAAGCTGGGCGAACGGGAAAACAGTGGACAGTGGGCAAGAGCGAGAGCGATGGTACGGCGGAAAGGCCTCGGATTCCCCACCGTAAATTCAAATTACGGCGCGTCGATGGCGCACCCAACTGAGCATCGCCGTATCTTCTAATGCCGGCTCCCTGGTCCACTCATTGAATGCCAGGCACTGCACCTCCTTCATTGTACAGCGTGCCTCGGGTACCTCATTTCAAGGCTGAAGGCGCACCCGGAGTTGTGACTGACCTAGGTAAGCTGTACAGGCCGAATCTGGGCTGCGAGGTGCACGGAAGCTTTCCTGGTCAAGATGAGCCAATAGGGGCCTACAGCGCTCTCGTGCAATGGCGACGACGCCCCTCACATAGCCTCTTTCGTCTTCCCAGACCGCTGGGTTTCTGCGACAATCGTTGTCATCCATGTCTCCCAACCTGAAAGGTCTCGCCAATGGCATGTTGCCTTGGGATCCATTACGCTGTCCGTCCCGAGGTCTGCGCCTTGTTGTCGTTTCCCCTCCCGCCTCCCTGCTCTCTCCTCTTCTCTCACGACATTGGATAATTGCTGCTACCGTTGTTCGCGAGAGGGTCTTGAACACCGACAAACCCCATGTGAGGAGTCGTCACCAATCCTGACGAGATTGGAATGGACCCAGACGGCTTCGCCCGAAGGCCAATCGACATTTGCGCCAAGAGGGCAACTCTGACAAAGCCGGGGGCTAACAGGACTCCGGCCCCCGTCAGGAGAACCTGGCACGTCTGGAAGCCCCGGGAAGTACCTAGATAGGCATGAAGGTGGGTGAGGCCATGAATAGAGCCCCATTATTCACGAGGAGCCCCAGGGTATGGCTAATGCCTGTTCCCGCTTGACCTACAGAGCTTCTTGTCTGTGCCCGCCTGTAGCTGTTCCCTACGACTAAACTGTAAGCAACACAAATCTCGAATCGCCTGTCGGGAGGCAGCCGGCTCTCCCTATCAAAGACTCTCACCGACCGCAAAACACGTCCCTCCTGTGGAACCGTAACCAATTGCGTCATGTACATTTCGGCCCATTTAGAGCTGACCGGTGTACGTGCTGGGGCAAGACAAGATCTTCGAGATCTTCATGCCATGTTCGATTCACCCACCACGTCGTGGCTAGCTCGCAGACAGCTCTTGTTGATCTGCTGTTTGGTTGCGGTGTGCTGCAGCTGAGAGACGCATAGTGAATATTCCAATTTACAGCCATGGGGTTGTCGAATAGCACAGGCTTTGCCTGCTGCCCATGTTGCTAAGTTTACATAGTCTAAGGGTACAAACAAGTTCAACATGTTCTCATGCATCTTTCCACGCATCATTCCCAAGGGCGGCAATGCAGCCGTGATGCAGGAATTGTAGCTTTAAGCTCCTGCGACGACGGCGAGCCCATCGTAAATCATCCGCTTCACCTCGTAGAATGTGCTCCTTTGCTGCATCATAGCGGACGGGTCTGCCACACCAACGCTCTCCACTTCTATCCTGCCCATATTCGTCTTGCGCACTGCCACAGCCCCATTGATGACAAGCGTGCCCTCGCCCCGGAACTCGGCCGTGTAGCCGGTCGATTGCATTGCCCGCCGCAAGTCCGTAAGCCGCAGGTCGCCGACATGGAGTGGCTGTGCGACCGACCGCACCGCCGACACCATACTCAAAGGTAGTGTATCGAGAACAGGTACTACCTCGACTTCTTTGTTGTCGGAATCCTCACTTCCTTCTCCACCTTTGCAAGCCGCACCGTCATCGTTGCTCGCCGTCTTGAGCCTCTTGTTGGAACCCGTGGACTCAGAGATGGCATGACCCTCGCCAAGCAGCTGACCTGTGATCGTGACAATGCCTAGGCCTCGCAGATTCTGCCACTTGAGCTTCTTAACAAGACTATCGCCGAGCTTCACAACCCATGCATTGGTATCAACGCTGGCGTCCACAGTCGTGCCAACTTCTGGTGTAAAAACATCAACCGCGCTCTCATCGGACGCACCGATCCGCGCGGCAAGCAACTTCTTGCAGTCTGCGGCCAGAGTCGTCGTTTCCTCTTGACTGCCACCCACTAGAATCAACTTCCTCGGTTGGATGAGAGGGATGAGGTTGTTCAAACTGCGTTTGTCGTGAAGCCCGCTGAAGTCAATAAAGCCGATTCGTAAATTGACTGTGACCGTCTCAGAGGAAGTGATGAGTTTGGACGGCCCAAGAATCTCTTCCTCCACCACGTCCTCAACATCGTCGAGCTCGTCAGCTAAGTGTCCGTCTGCAGCTGTGAGCATGTCGACATCGTCTAAAGATCCTTCTCTTCTTGCGTTGGACCGCTTATTCGCATCGGTCCCATTGCCCTCATCCCATTTCCGCTTCGACCCTAGGCGTCCGTCGACATCGTCGCGTCGAGTGTCCTGCGCGTCTTGCGCATCCTCTTCCTTCTCTTCGGCCCTGAGATAATCTTCTGGGCGAATAGCTTCGCCGAATTGATCGTCACGCTTGCGCCGAATGGTGAGCGGAAAGCACCTTTCACGGCCTCGCTTGGCTCGCACATCGTAATCACTTGCTCCGAGTTTCTTTGTGAGAACATTGATACCCAGGTCCTCATCGCTCAAAACAACTTTCTTCCTCGTTGCCTGTCCCATCGTGGTAGAGATGTTCAGAGCCTTACCTTGTTGCTCATTGTCTGATTCACCTGAGTCGGATGACGATTCGGAGGACCCATCATCCCCGACATCGGCTGGAGCTTCCAGAGACCCAGCAACCCCCGCGTTGAGTGTCGACTGCAACTGGCGCTGTGTCGCAAGCCACTGTTGGTATGTGCTGAGCTCGTCGCCTTCAAGTCCTTGTCGCCTGGCGTCCGTAACAGTGAGTGCGCGGCCACCGCCATAAACAAGTTCGATGCTGTCATTGCTGTCCGACTGGTCGATCGAGACGCCGTCTCTGCGTTCCTGCCACCAGTCCCACAAGGTCCTTGCGATAGATGGCTGTCCACTCTGAGCAAGAGAAGGCTTGTCAGTCAGAATCAGTAGATTCCTCGAGTCCTTTGCAAGCTCTCGGAGGAGCTCATGAGAGAAGCCCCACTCCAAGCTGTTGTCGCTCGCGACAATGACTCGACCATCCGACCGTACATTCTCCGAGGTTTGACTCAGGAGTTTTCGTATTTGTGCCTCTCGTTCCACAAGCCTCATGAATCGGAAGTCGAAGGGCGCGGCATCTTTTGCATGCTTGCCGTCATTGCCGTTGGCCTTCCGCTGGCCATCCGCCGTGGCCTCAAACTCGCGGACGATATTGTCGTCCATCCATTCGAGCATGCTTCGCGCATATCGCAAGGTGCTAGACACGTTACGACCAGCCAGATACAGCTTGGCCGCTCTCAAAGCGCTGTCGGTCTTACCTGCCTCGAGCCTCCACGCATGTTCGAGAAGGTAAGCTAATTCCAGCACACGTCCGCTCGAGTCTGCAGGGATGAGGACCGTTCCTCCTCGGCTCACACACAGCTTGATCATGTCAATGAGTTGTTCGTCGCGTTTGCGGCGACCACCAGATGGCGCATTCCTGTCGGCGCCGCGACTGCTGCAGATAAGAGCTGTCGGTTTGCGTAGCTGCTCAATGACTTCTGCCCCGCCAGCTCCCGCTCCTCCGAGCCATGCGGCGCCAGCGAACACGTTTTCTCGAGCCTGATTCCAGTCTACAGCATAGACGATCGACTCGAGCCCATGCTGAATATGCCATATCGTCCCACCGAGGGTATGGCCGGCATTAAAAGCCGTGATTGTGAGACCATTAAGCGGCGGTGAGAATGGTGATGGTAGAGGTTCGTGCGGTTGTGAATATTTCAGCGGTTGGATGAGAGAAAAGTATCGGGTGATCTCTTCGGGTGTCGGGGCCTGGAGCAGGAAATTGCTACCTGTTGTAGGTTGCTGCGAGTAAGAGTATGCGACTTCGCTGAGGGAATCGTGCGGAATGGTCGTTGCGGCCCGTGGCGTAGATGAGTATAGATCCTGAGTAAGTGTTCGTCCGAGGTCGATGACTGGCCTCGTGGCGTAAACGGGTATCCTGGTGAACTGTGGGAAGTTCTTGCAGCAGTGGGCAAAGGCTGCCAAATGCGACGTCGTTGCGTGTGTAAGAAGGATCAGTGATAGAGTCGGCACCTGTCTGGCAAGGAGTCAATGATAAGGAACGGACGGGAAGGAGGCTAGCGCAACTCACTTTTCGAGCGCTTTGAGCTTCTCGACATCAAAAGATTCATCCCATCCAAGATCTATCAGCACCTTCACTCCTCCATCAAGCTCGAGGATAGATTGCGAAGCGGCTGATTCGGAACACGCGCCTTGCAGCGGGCAGAACGTAAACATTGTTGATTGTGGGTAGCGACGATGCGCGATGCATCCCAAGTGTTATGGCGATCAAATAGGGATATGATTGAATAGCGCTGACCCGAGTCGCATGGCGATCCTCTTGGGCTTTCCCGGATGACTTGGTTTTGCGGAAAGGCAATTCGGCACCAACGGCTGCTGAGGTTGATGGTGGACCAGGGTTTCGCGGTTGCATCAAAGGAATCGCAATGGAGATTGTGAAAGCACCCAGCTCGTCCTGTAAGCTTCAAGTTGAGCGCACGGATCATGCTTCCGAACAGTACCTGGCAGTCATCCGTCAGACTAGTCCGATACTAGACTAGCGTCGATCAAGCTGCTGATCGGAGCGGATGAACTTATCGGAAAGTTATCGTGTCACTTCCAGATCCTCGGAGCTTCGAACCCAAGAAGTCACGGAGGCCACGAACTCACATTCGAAGACGCTGCTGTTTGGAGCGTGATTTTGAACTGCGACTGGCATGGCGCACCTGTAGCGCACATTCTTCTCCACCGCCTCTAGATCACATTCGAAGACAGGCCGCCTCAACGTTGCCGCGCACGTAACTCTTACTGTCTCGCACCAGCGTTAGAGATAGCACCCAGGTACCTTCGCATTCACACACACGCCACTTACGCCAAGGCACCGCGACCATGGATTTCGGGATGTATCATCACCTGGGACAGACGGAGCCTACAGACCCCTCGCATCCCGAATTGTCGAATCAGCCAGCGGCGCCCCAATTTCGACCTCCCGTTGCGCCCCAGCCGTATCACCAAGGGGCGGGTTATGCCGCGCCCTCCCCGGATCAACAACAATATCATGGCGGGCAGTCAGGTCCTGGTAACCCTTACGGGCAACCGCAAGGTCAAGATGGGTTTCAGAGCCAAGCACCTCCGCAAGACGCTGGTCTTGCCTCTCAGATGGGTGCCATGACATTAGGCACTGGAGATGTACACACGAAGAGGAAAAAGAAGGACCGTCACGCTTACCATCAGGTAGAAGCTACTGGATCTTCGCAAGCATTCAATGGTATGCCAGGCGCAGGGACGCCAGCCTCGCAGTTCCTCAATGCCGATCCGTCACTCTCTGGACCTGGCGGGCAGTTCCTCAATACCCAAGGAAGTCAATTCCCTAGCCAGGTTGGCGCGAATATTGCGCCTGGTCCCCTATCTCCGAATCCATTCAACGCCCCTATCAACAGCATCAGCGATGCAAGTCCGTCTCCCGCTTTTATTCCAGCTTCTGGGCAGCAGGGTGTGACCGCAAATGATATGCCGAGCGTGCCCGTTTCGAGAGACTCTGTTCAACAATACTACCTCGGCAACGTTTATCCCACTTTCGAAAAGCATGTCCCGCCACCAGCTACCACCTCCTTCGTAGCGTTCGATCAGGGCAACTCATCGCCGAAGTACACGCGGCTGACGATGAACAACATTCCCGCAACGGCTGAGGGCCTCGCCAGCACCGGCCTTCCTCTCGGCCTTCTTCTACAACCCCTGGCACCTCTCCAGCCAGGGGAGCTTGAAATTCCTGTCTTGGACTTTGGCGACTCCGGTCCTCCCAGATGTAGGAGATGCCGCGCGTACGTCAATCCATTCATGATGTTCCGGTCAGGAGGCAATAAATTTGTCTGCAACCTGTGCACATATCCCAACGACACTCCGGCAGAGTACTTCTCAGCGACAACGCCCCAAGGCGTGAGAGTGGACCGTGATCAGCGGCCGGAGCTCACACGTGGCACCGTAGAGTTCGTCGTACCAAAAGAGTACTGGACGAAGGAGCCCGTCGGATTGCGGTGGTTATTCCTCATCGACGTCACTCAAGAATCTTACAATCGAGGTTTCGTGGAATCTTTCTGCGAAGGCATCCTCGCCGCATTGTATGGGGGTGATGGCACAGACGAGCCAGATGAAGGAGGCGAGACAAAGCGTAGCATCCCAGTCGGTGCCAAGGTTGGCTTTGTTTCTTATGACAAGGATATTC
Source organism: Verticillium nonalfalfae (assembly GCF_003724135.2). NCBI lineage: Eukaryota > Fungi > Ascomycota > Sordariomycetes > Glomerellales > Plectosphaerellaceae > Verticillium > Verticillium nonalfalfae. The sequence goes on along the minus strand of NW_021167251.1, from coordinate 71,480 downwards.
ACTTCTACAATGTCAGCGTAAGTTTTCCTCTGGTGAATTGGGATCAGGGGCTCGCAGTAACTAACCAGCCTCCAGTCAGCACTCGATCAAGCTCAGATGATGATCATGCCTGATCTCGAGGATCCCTTTGTACCTCTGAGCGATGGCCTCTTTGTTGACCCCTACGAGTCGAAAGATGTCATCTCATCTCTGCTGACAAGGCTGCCGGAGTTGTTCTCCAACGTCAAGAACCCGGAGCCTGCTCTGCTCGCAACACTCAATTCAGCTACGGCCGCCCTGGAGAAGACAGGCGGTAAAATCGTGTGCGCCTGTTCTGCACTTCCTACATGGGGACCCGGCAGATTGTTTCTGAGAGACGAAGGCAAGCACCCTGGCGGTGAGACGGACAAGAAGCTTTTCACAACCGAGCACCCTGCCTGGAAGAAGACGGCGGAGAAGATGGTGGCCTCTGGAGTCGGTGTCGACTTCTTCCTTGCTGCGCCATCTGGTGGATACCTCGATATCGGCACCATTGGTTATGTCGCCTCCACTACGGGCGGCGAGACGTTCTATTATCCCAACTTCATCGGAGGCAGGGATAATGCTAAGCTCTCTATGGAGATCAAGCACGCGGTGACACGGGAGACCGGTATGCAAGCGCTGATGAAAGTCCGTTGCTCGAACGGTCTACAAATATCGGGTTATCATGGCAACTTTGTCCAGCACACTTTTGGCGCTGACCTCGAGATTGGTGTCATTGACGCGGACAAAGCCATGGGTGTGACGTTCACATATGATGGCAAGCTGGATTCCAAGCTGGATGCTCACTTCCAGTCCGCTCTACTGTACACGTCAGCCTCTGGTCAACGCAGAGTGCGATGCTCCAACGTGATCGCAAGCGTCAGCGACCACGCAAGGGATTGTGTCAAATTCATCGACCAGGATGCTGTTTATTCGATACTGGCCAAGGAGGCGAGCACAAAGCTGGACACGACGTCGGCAAACCTCAAAGACGTTCGAAACTTCCTCACGGAGCGAACCATTGATGTCCTTGCGAATTACCGCAAGAACTTCCTCACACAGGCGCATCCCCCGAGCGAGCTGGTTATGCCCGAGAGACTCAAGGAGTTTGCGATGTACATGCTGGGCCTCATCAAGTCGCGTGCTTTCAAGGGTGGTAGCGAGAGTACAGACCGCCGTGTCCATGAGCTCCGCATGGTCCGGTCCATGGGCGCCCTAGAGCTGAGCCTGTATCTGTACCCTCGCATGATCCCACTGCACAACCTGCAACCTGAAGAAGGCTTCCCTGACGAGTCCGGCCACCTCAAGCTGCCGCCAACAATACGGACGTCATTCTCGTGCGTCGAGCCTGGAGGTGTCTACCTTGTGGACAACGGCCAACAATGTCTGGTCTGGTTCCACGCCCAGACCTCCCCCAACCTCATCGCAGATCTGTTCGGCGAGCAAAACACGAGCCTACAAAGTCTTGACGCCTACACGTCCTCGCTTCCCATCCTTCAGACGCATCTAAATGCCCAGGCGCGCAACATCATTGAGTTCCTCAAGACGATGCGTGGCTCAAAGGGTATGTCCATCCAGCTTGCGCGTCAAGGGATCGATGGTGCCGAATACGAATTTGCGCGCATGCTGTTGGAAGACCGCAATAACGAGGCTCAAAGCTACGTTGATTGGTTGGTCCATTTGCACAAGGGAGTGCAGCTCGAGGTAAGCAACAGATCAACAGCGCCCACGGCGTTGTCCTTCCTTCACCACGACTGGTAGCACTACTGACCGCTTCCCTATCCAGTTGACGGGACAGAGAAAGCGGGAAGACCAAGCGACAGAAGGCGGCGCCCTGTCCACATTCAGCGGTCTTCGGCCTGCTTACTGGTGACGGTTTCATCAAGACGACAGGGTGGAATCGACATGTGGGTGACAGCATATGGGGTTGGGAGCAATGGGGCAAGGGGCCATATGCATGAAAGCGACGCGGGTGTCTACTTGTTTAATGGAAAAGTATAGTCGACAGTCGGCAGTGATGTTAAAGTTGATTTGGAGAGCAAAAGGTGACGTGAATGCGTACAACCAATTCTCAAAACCAGTCCGTCAGCCGCTGGCCACGTGCGTATGGGCAGTCCCATCCCTTGCTGAAAATTGTAGCCGTCCAGTTTCACCGTCATGGGCAGTCGGACTGGCCGAACTCAACTCGGCGGGCAAAGCCAGTTTCGTACTTCGCAGCCGCTGCTTCCCACCTGGTACGACCACCGACGAGTTACATCGAGTCTATGCCAGCAGCTGCGAATCTTCACATGCACTGAAGTATCTCGTCTCGGTTGGTGGCTGGCTGTTCCCTTTGCCAAGAAACATTTCATTCGGTCTGCCAGTGCTCTGTGGTACCCGAGATCAAGCCCCTGACGACGTGAAGCGTCTCATTGAGTGGCGCTAAGCCCTCGCGCATGGAGTCTTCTGGTAGGTGTCGATTTTTGCCAGCACCTTCAACGCTCACCTCCGAGGGGCCACAGCAAACGCCACCGAGATAGAAAGGAGTATCAGCTCTTCGAAGCGGCAATTTTCAGGGTAGTCACCAAGGGTGGATTGCCATGTGCTCGATAACCCATGTTGCAAGAAAGGAGTGCTGGGGGCGATTGGCTAGGGGCACGGGGTGTTCTGCTTGTCAGTTCTCACACTTTCGAACATTATTATCAGCCCCATCAGCTCTGCTCCTCCTACACTGCACCGATCCGACGCCTGGCCCAGTATTTGGGTTTCTTTTGCGCAGACCGGTGGCTACATGGCGTATAGCGCTTGTTGACCGGTGTCATGGATCTTGTTAGCCCTGCAGAGAGGCAAGAGTGTGAATCAGAGAGGGAACAGGGCGGCCTGTCGATGCGATATGTGATATTTCCGGGGGGCGGGGAGCCCGTCGGGCGGTCTTCATTAGTGTCACGACAGAAACACACGATTCAACCCACGCGCCACCCACACCGTGCTTCTCTTCAATACTCCCTATTCCCTGCCCACATCTGGAGTTCTTGATTTTATGTCTCAGTCCCTGGAAATGTCGGGTGTCTCTGGAGCAAGGAGGGCGATCTTGTCTGACGCCAGCGCGAGTGCCTCTCAAGATTTTTAGTCTAGCGAAATGGACATGTCGCCAGCCGCGGGGATGGCAACAATGGTGGTGCAGGTGACACGACATGGAAATCCACATTTCTTGGCATCTAGCGACTGACTACTTTGGCCACGATCGTAATATGGCTGGCCGTAGCTGGCGTCGGTGGCGCGTATGAGTTTTGCCCTGCTCAAGGCAACAAGGCCTCCCAGAGACCGACCGATTCAGTGCACCCGAAGACATGGTGGTGGTACTTCTCTCGATCCAGCGTTGCACGGAGTCTTGTCAACCTGGACGAGTCATTTCTTCAAGCTGCCTTCGAACACAGGGACCCAAGGGAGGGATGCTGCAGAAGCGCGGGAGCCCCTGCGTCGTCTGAACGATTCTCGCGGAGTTCCGCGGCGACGAAGGCAATAATCCAGTCAAGACAGTGCGGGCTCCTTCCTCCTGATGTCAAGGGCATCCCGTTCTCGACGAACATCAACAAACAGGCGCGTGTGCCTTCCCGAAATTAGGCTGCCCGCGCCCGCCGGCCGCCCGATCGACTTGGTCGCCCAGATGCGGCGGAGCTATCAGCAGTCTTGGAGCCGCCTCCCGGTGCGCCGCCCTGGCGGCGATCTCATGCAATGCGCGAGCAAAATGGCAAAGAAGAGCAGCTGGAGGAGGATCATGCACAGGCAGCAACATCAGTTGTTGGCGCGCGAGTGCCGCATGCACGTATCCTCTACGTTGAGTGGACTGATCGCCGCCGGGGTACCAACACGATCCAGATCCGCTCTGGCTCTCTGCAGCTGGTCAAGACCGCCGGACCATGGAAGATTGGATTCAAAAACGGGAAGTGCAAGCAAGGTCATGGCGATGGTGACGACACACACATTGTCAAACTGTGTGAGACAGCAATGGATGGATTGTACGGGATCAATTGTCTACACCTGAAGCTCACGGGGAAGGATGTAAAAGCTAGCGTAGCAGGTGAGGGGTCGTACAGAAGTGCAATCCTGTCTCAGATTCCCTTGTCAATCTGCACAGGGATTCCACCACTACAGAAACTCAACCGTTGGCTGCTATATCGTCGACGGGTGTGGTTAGCGCAAATGCATCTTAGCTTGCATCAGGTAGTCAGTCAACCTAGGGAGGCTATCTAAACCTCAAGAGCCCGTAGACGCCAGTCACCCACGTCTTCAAGGAACAGGGGCCGGGTCCCGGGTGACACTGGTGCGAGCATGGGCATGTGAAACAGACACATATTGTTGCTGGACCTGCAAGAGTCGAGGCGCCGAAACATCGCTAACAGCATATGTCATGGCATGCGACATGTCTCTTCGCCCACTCTACAAGCCCGCTCATCAAACATAGCCATACATTACAACGGCGTCTGTCGCCCCGGATCAAGCCGCCTTTGACTGAGAAGCCCCTCGCCTCTTCATCGAGGTCTCACCCTCGCTCACATGACTGGCTGTGCATGTCAGCCCATGCAGAGTTCGACCAGTACCGCGTGGCCGGCGCCGTTTTGTCTCATCCAAAACTAGTCATCCCCTACAGCCCCGCCAGCACTTTCATACAATCGCAATTTACCTTGGATCTCTGTCTTTCCTAATGTATGAAATCCCGGAATGGCTTGGGTGCTGATCGAGGAAGCAGACAGTCATGACCACACTACCTACCCTTTAGGAGCAGAAGCATCGGAGTCGAAAGCAGCCGTGACAATGTCTCGGGCCTTCTCACCCTGATGATACTAAACCATCGGCGCCCCATGCAACAAATGCTGATCTGCAAGCAACCTGTCAGAATCGATATCTGACAAGACTGAGTCAGCCAGTCAGGAGGTCTGTGAGCAGAGTCATTCGAGACTTCGGCCTCGTGTCCCTTTATCAACCTCCTAACCGGCCTGCGGCACCGAGCAACTGACCTCCATATTGTCAGTGCAAAGATGCGCTGTGCTGATCGCGCGGGACGGACCGGTAGCCTTCTCGGAAATCAATCAGGCTTGTAACGTAAAATCTTCTTGGATCGAGCGTCCGCCCGGCATTATCACATAAATCCGGATGCTAAATCTGTACGACTTAGGTCCTTTTGGTTGGCGCTACTCATTACCCAACCGCGAGCGCCCCAGCGACCTACTGGATATACAAAGCTGAGTAGCAATCGACCAGCACCAATACTTGACTGCAAAGAAGGAAGACAAATAAGTCATCAAACTGTTCGGATCCATGCTTCTCTTCACCCGAGGGGAGCTTGCCATCAAACCCTGATAGCGCGGCTTCTCCTTGCTCGATCCGCGACCGGAAGCCCAGCTCCTAGCCCATGACGTCTTCCGGGTGGCGTCAAAGTTGACATGTCTCAAATGTCGCCATGTCGCATTCGAACAAGAGGTGGAAATGTGTGCTGTGACTGAAATCTAGCATACTCAGCTCTTGGAGCAAAAAAAAAAAAAAAAAAAAAAAAAAAGAAGAGGGCCAAAGCGACCACAATTGCAACCACGGACGCCGTAACCGACCCTACGAATGCCATCCGGCAACGTCTCTTCTGCCGCCAACCAGGGAGAGCCAATATTATGATACTGCCACTAAGAGAAGCCCATCACTCCTCAGCCCAGAGCAAATCTTGGAATAAAATAAATGCTGCCACGGAAATATGTGCCTAGCCGACACGTGCCATACCAATTACCGCTCGGTGATCGTGCGCGAAACAGACTTCCAGGCCACAGCGCCGTGAGAGAAAGAAAGTAAAAAGAGGAAACCCCGACAACTGCCTCCGTTCCCCCTCGTCAGTGGCTTTGACGATTGAGCGGACCAGATGGCTGCGGCGACTTGGCGCTGTGGGCCTGGGGTATCGTTTGCTCACTAGCGTTGTCGGGAAGAAGGAATACCAAGGCTCGCAGCCTTGGGCAGATGAGACGTGGAAAGCCCACACGCAACCAGAACCATCGCACTTTAGACCAGACCGAGATTGAGAAGGGGTTCTGGCCAGGTGTACGTTGGTTGCGTTTTCTCACTAGCCCATCTCAGCGCGGGCCACGCTGGGGTCAGGAAAAGAAAAAAGCATGTATGGTCGGGGGAGGGGGAGAGGGGAGGGGGTCAAGCCAGCATCCCTGCACGCCAGCGTTGGAGGCTCAAGCACCCCCCATGATGGTCGCAAAGCCATATCGTGGATCAATCTGGTTGCGCACCCTGGCGACTTCCGTGTCGTTGAATACTTCGCTGAAGACACGAAAGTCGCTTTTTTGCCCCGACGAGCCGCTGCTTGAACTACTCCCCGAGGACGACGAGCCGCTTTTGGACCGACTTTTTGAACTGCTGCTGCTGCTGCTTCCGCCTTTGTTCTTCTTAGCGATGTCGTCGAGGATGTGCTTTACTGTGCTTTGCTTTTCGTCCTCAAAAACGAAAACGACAGCAAGGAATTGGCCACGGAGATCCGTATCCCACAACAGCACCTCCCGCCAAAGCTCGGCAAGCTCTCTTGGCGGGTTCCTATAGCCGTTCCCAAGACCAAAATCGCCCACAACGACAGAGCGGAATTGTTGATAGGCGCAAATCCTTAGGGCGGCGCGCATCTTGTTCATGACGAGCTGTCGCTCTTCCGCGAATGAGTACTTCCGACCCCCATCGGTAAGTTTTGGCCACCTCGTAGGAGGCATCGAGACTACAGGCAGCGACTGCCAGTCTTTGACATCTAGTGACTCGATGCGGTCTTGGTCATGGCGGAAACGTACTGTCGTTCGAACTTAGTTTGTGGTGTCGCATGTCTCTCATGCTTGAAAACCTACCGACATGCGGAGAGTAGATGGCACCCTCAATGGGAATGGGATAGTTAGAGTCGACATAAGTGGCCGGATCTGGTGTGCTCAGTGTCGCCGACAGATTGCTCCGGCGACACAACCTCTCCTGTGGTACCGAGGCCGATCAGCATTTACTTGCACTTCTGCGCCAGACCGACGGAGTGACGGAATAACGGTGCCACAACAGTCGGTGCGCCTACCTCGTAACCAACGACTCCCGTCTCCCAATCACCACCGGGACGCTTCTCATTTGCTGAGCAGATGAAGGGAACGGCGGCACCTAGGGACTCGGCCCAGCTGATGGCAATGTTGACCGGGTCGCCAGAATAGACGTCCATATCTGTTGTCAGCACGACATCATCCAGCAGTTTCCAGGGAGGGCTGGGATTGTACGTACGGAACTTGGGGAGATCGGGGTGCATGTGGGGTCCACGGGGTAGGGGGAGGTCGACAAGGGGCTGGGGATACAAGTACGAGTAAGGGGGCCATTTGTTACGGTAATGCTTTGTGACTTCGGGGATGAGCTTCCTCTTCGTGTCGGCAGCCACCTCGGAGGGCTTAATCTTGAGGGGCTTGGACGAGGGCATGGTGGTGGTTGTGGGTGAAAAGGCAATATCGTGAACAAGAAGATGGGGTCGAAAACGACGGAGGGATGATGTGGCCAGACAAACGCGGTACGAAGGGTGAGGAGCAGGGCGGAATGTAGCTACCATACGGCCCCATTCCAGGAGTCCCTCGTGGGGTTATTAAATACTCCCCTCGACTTGACGGCACTCGACCGGGCATAAAGTGAGAAAAGAAACGCCTCCAGCATGCCAGAGGCGAGCGGCCAGAACAGGCGAGAGCGGTGGGGGTGGAGAGCGATTGAGATGTAGCACCAACCACCAATACTCGCCGGATCTCAGACATTTACAGGCGGTGGGGGATTAGACCTCGAGGAGGAACGGGTTCAGAAGCTGTTGGACTTGATGGGAGATCATGTCTGCCATTGTCTCTGTTGTCTGTCTCTTGTCTCTGCCTTCCATAAGGCCTGTGGCCTGGCACTGCCAACAAGACCTGGGCCGTGTGACCATGGCATCCGCGATCTTGGTTGGCGGGACTTGATCTCGATGGACCTGCAAGGTGCCGCCGTTATACGAGATCTCTGTGTGCTCAAAAGGATTGCACACTGGGATCTCTTGGGGGCTGGCCTTGCACAGAAGCTGGAGTCAAAGATGCGGTGAATGGGTGCGCCGAGGGTCCACGGTCAGGACGGTCGCGGGGTGGGAGAGCTGAGAAGGGTTCAGGCGCAGGCTGTCTTGGAACGCCAGATGGACAGATTCTGGGCAGACTTGCCACAGATCCCCCAGAGCCAGGAGGTCGTTGCTTGATCCAGATGGCGAAGCAAAGTAAAGGGGCGGGATCGGTATGATCTGATGGCTTGACTAAGTAGAGGCGACGTCACTCGAGCCGGAAGAGCAACTCGTGGCTGCCATGCTGGCGGCCGTCGCGACGAGACTGCGACAAGGCAACTAGACTAACTTTCTATGGTTAGCAAAGGGACGCGGCCCGAGGCAAGATGTTGCGACGGCGTCGATTCGCGACGGTGACGACCGGTCAAGGTTCACGGTCATATCAAACAAATGAAGACAACGAGGGGGCCAAGTTTCAACTTGTAGAGTGGGCGCGTCCCAAGACGCCCAAGCACATTCACCGGACACGGTCGGAAGTCAAGAGTCGTTGATTGATCGCGCTCGAGATGACGATGTTTGCAACAAACAAAGGCGAATAAGGTGGTGATGGCGATGAAGGAGGTGCACGGGACGGGAGCATGGGAGGATGTCAATAGACGGATGATGGTCGTTCGAGTCCAGGGTGAAGGGGATCGAGCTGTCTTCAGCCTGCCTGCAGCCTGCAGCCTGCGGGCAGGCTATTAACCCCCCCCCTTCCCCTCCCCCCCTTGTCCTGGGCGCCCACCCATGTGGCTACTGATTACACAGTCAAAGTACCGGACACGCTGTACTCTGAACGCAGCACAAGCAAGCAAAGATGACGCTGACGCTCTGCCCTGGTAAGAACATATAGCTTGTTGGGGTCTTACGTACCTACTGTCCTATTTACTTACCAAGATAGGTACCTAGGTAGGTAGGTACTCAGCAGTCAGGTACCAACCCAAGCTCATGAAGTTGGTCCAAGCTCCAGAGTGAAGCTGGTCCATGATAGGCTTAGCTGAGTCCCGCTCGAGCTGGATCTGTGCCGCCGTCTTCGTCGCGTGTTCGTCTTCCACTTCACGACACCAAAGCTTTTTATTTTTTTTGTTACAGCACCCGTATCGCATGGACTACCTGCTACCCGCACCGTCCTGCGTCTTGTTGCAAACTCCGCCCCTCTTCACGTCGCACGATGACGGCCATATATTCTCTGTCATAATTCTGCACGCCGGACAGTACATCATCGCATCTCTGCACGAATGCTCTCGATAAGCTTGGACACCATGACCTTCAAATCAGGGGCCGCTTTATGCTCCCGCTTGAGGCTCACGCCACCAAATCCAAGATTCTTCAGCAGTAGCTGCACAACCAGGAGCTCAGTTCCAACGAACGCATTGCCATCCGCCAGGCCTGCCCGCACTGTTGCGCAGTTCCTCGAATGGAAGCCCGAAGCCGAAGCTACTAATGTCGTAGTCAATGGCTATGTCCGCTCTGCAAGGACTATGAAAGCTGATGTGTTTGTCCACATCGGCGATGGCTCTACTCGGAAGCCTCTCCAAGCACTTGTACCAAAACATATGAATGGCCGGTACTGTCACCCGGATTTGTCTCGTCGCTTCATGCATTGACGCCCGCATAGGTCTGGCCTGAGGGTTGGCGCCGCCGTCCGCCTCCACGGATCATGGATTCCCTCTAAATACGACACTGATCAGAGTCACGAGCTCAAGGTTGATCGAGTTGACATTCTCGGTGCTTCCGACTCGTCTGTAGGTTCTAGAAGCTTCACCGTGGTGCACGGCACCGCCCTCTGAACCCTGCTGACCCATGGCACCTATCCTAGACTTATCCCATCCAGAAGAAATACCAGACCCCCGAATACCTTCGCACGATTCCTCACTTACGCTCCCGAATCCCTCTGAATGCCGCCATTCTTCGCCTGCGGTCAGATGCTGTAAACGCCTTGACTCGGTTTTTTACTTCCCGCGATTTTACACAGACGCACCCGCCCATTGTGACGTCTTCAGACTGTGAGGGTGGCGGCGAGGTCTTCAATGTTTCCGTGCAGACCGCGGAACCGTCGGCCGACGATACTCCAGAGAAGAAGAGGGGCACAAAGAACACAACCGACACATTCTTTCGTGGACCCAGGTACTTGACCGTCTCGACACAGTTGCATCTGGAAGCCCTCGCCCAGTCCGTCGGCAATGTCTGGACACTATCGCCTACTTTTCGAGCCGAGCGAAGCGACACTTCGAGACACATGAGCGAGTTCTACATGCTAGAGGCTGAAATGCCCTTCGTTGACGAGATGGATGATGTCCTGGAGCTAGTGGAGGACATGCTACGCGAGGTGACGACTGATATGTATCGAGATCGTGCTGCTACCGAGCTACGAGAGAGGCGGGTCTCTAGTAATGCATCGCGGACTGCGGAAGATGACCTAGTGTCTGCAGATGAAGTTGAGCGCCGTTGGGCCGGCATGATGCACAGGTCGCCTGCCAGATGGCCTCGCATCCGGTATGGCGACGCAATTACTCTCCTCCAAGCCGAAGAGCACCGTTTTGAGCACAAGCCGACATGGGAGGATGGTCTGCACTCAGAACATGAGAAGTATCTCGCGACAACCCTGGGCTCAACAGGCGAAAACGGCATGTACCAGCCCGTCTTTGTCACTCATTATCCCCGGGACATAAAGGCTTTCTACATGCGGCCCACAGCGATATCGGCCCAGACCGCTGGTACGAAGGACGATCCCTCCAGCGGAGCAAACGAGCGCGGTGCGACCGTAGACTGTTTCGACCTGCTCGTTCCTGACCTCTGTGAGATTGCTGGCGGCTCCATGCGTGAGCATCGTCTGGCTGATCTCCAGGAGGCTATGCAAGCTCGGGGGATGGTCAGTTCGTCCGGGACGCCCGGATTCAATGGCCTCGATTGGTACATTGACCTTCGACGCTGGGGATCCTGCCCACACGGCGGCTTCGGCCTGGGCTTTGACAGGTTGCTGAGCTATCTCGCCGGCGTGCCAAACATACGGGACGTTGTGGCCTTTCCTCGTTGGCATGGGCGGTGTGACTGCTAAATCGGCTGTCTGCCTGTGTGACAGGCACACGGGAGGGCTTTCATGGCCATCACGAGCCCTGTTTCGGCCCGCTACTTTCGTTTAGCTTTGCCTACCTTGGATCGTGACAGAGGGGCCTGTGTGACAAGGCCGCCGCATCGCAGTAGCGGTGATCTACGCCCATGTACCCTCAAAGACTCGAACTTCACTGGTGTGACCACGACAACACGTGCCACCATGCCTCTGTTTTCTTGCAAATTCTACGCCAAGCATGCAGCAGCAGGGTATGATACGGTCCACTCAGAGCCGGTGGCTTGCCTCTGACAGAATCAGCAAGCAAACAATAGGATTGGCGACTGTCCGCACAACAGGCTTGACATGTCACACAGCCTCCAGCTGTTTCAAGAAGAAAACTCTTTCGAGTAGTACAGCTTGGGACCTCGTCTTGGAACCTCGTCAAAGTTAGATCCAGCAGTGCGGGGTGTTTCAGCCTGGCTGATCGTATATTGTATCACACGAGAAGCAGGGCGTGCTTAGCGTAGTATACTATGCGATGGTGACTGAGTGGTGGCATTCTCTGTGATCTGTTCAAGTGATCGAAAAACGAAGGGCGCCAACGGAAGACTTTTGAAGCCATGTTTTTGTACAATGACCTGTATCATTATGCAAATGACGTGCTCTCCAAGCGCTATATTACTTGGTGGCTTTCAATGAGCGCTCCTTCTATTGAACGGAACCGGGGCGGCAGTTAAACGTCGTCAAATATAGATTTCTACGCCTGTGCAGGTTTGGAGTTGTGGTGTCGAAGGCGCTCACGAAGCGCCGAGGGTGGGCTGACCCCATTGTTGCGCCATATGCCCTGATCGCCAATTCCCAATCTTCCAACTGTATGTATCTCGAGTTATCCGCCTCATTGACCGTCCCAGAAGGCCTGCAGTAGGGAACAGGCTGTGCAACGGCATAAATTAATGTAACTTACAATGACCATGATCTGCATCGTGGCTGGAGCTTCACCCTACCTTATCTGCTGACATCCATTAACCTCAACTGCTAAAGATCCAAGTTGATTTGCACCTTGTATTGCCGGGGCACCATGCAGTTGGCCTTGGCAGGCTCGGCATGTTGCCTGCATCTTTCTTTTTAGTTGGCCTCGTATAATCTCTTGCCTGCGGTTGACAGGTAACGTCTACAGCACGACATGTACATACACCCTCGGCCACGTACCTCCGTTATCCTGACGATTATCAACAAGAGCTGCAGCCTATAACCATGACTAACGGGAGATCTATTCGACAAGCCACCTCGCATGACTCCTCCGTTCTGAGTAAGGTTTATGACGACCCCGCCAGTCATTGGAACCACCCAAGCTTCTTGGCGAAGTCTTGTCATTCAGCAGTGTCCCAGTTGGCCAAAGAGAAGTAAAGCCACTAGCTCAGGTTGCATCAGAGAAACGCCTGTGGTCTGGCGTTGACCGCGGAGATCGATAAAGCCAACTCAAACATCAACTTGACAGTCCCCCTACTACTGCACATGATCCTACTAGTGGGCAGGCGAAAAGTGATACAGGCGGGAAGAGGCGAATGTCTCAAAACGTGCCGTAATAATGTGGGACGGAGCAATGAATAAGACTCCGTTACTGCCTTTTGATTATGTGACGGGCAGTCGTGGTCCAAGTCGTGGGCGCCATGGTAGTCAAATCCGAAGAATGGGGCATCTCCGGCATGGCATGACGTACGTTCAAGCGTCGAAGGCGCCGTGAGAGCCGTTCCAAAGGCACTTTGTTGCAATTCAGCACAATGGGCTGACCCTCGGGAGGGTCACCTACTGACAGAGAGTCAGGGTTCTCCACGTCACAGGCCCATGAGCGACTAGGTGCAGCATTAAGGTAAGTGTCGGGACCTGGACTGAGGAGACAAAACTATCATCATGACTCGCCGTGCCGTGGAACCCGAATTCCGAGGCCAGCCTTTCCCCAACCTAGAATCATAAGCGCAATTGAGATACACACAGCGCAGGTTCAAGTGGAGAGTCCCGTCCGGCGGCGCGGCCCCTGCTGATTAACGCCAATTCCGTTTGCGTTGATGTTGGCTGACGGGTCCGCCTTAGCCGGGCCACCTCGCTGGGTGCCACGAGGGCGTCCGTCAGAGAAATGGCACCATAGATAGCGTGCCCCCTTCGACAAGGCCAACTCTAAAGCTGTTGCGTTTTGAGTGGCAGCCCTGCATGCCATGCTAGTGGGCGGTTGGGAGAAGTCGTGTCTTTCAGATTGCTCACCAAACGAGCGAGCTGGCTCGATAATCAGCCTACCGGGGGGGGGGGATACTGGTGGCTTATTGCGAGCCCTGGGCACGCATGGCTTGGACTTCCTGGGCGATGTATTGGTCGTGTCAAGGGGGGGCCTGAGAAGCTTACGACAGCATTCCTGCTGCTCATGTTGCCGAGCTTCTCTTCAGGCAACGCGAGCCTTAAAATTGTTTGGCATCACGGACCTGAGCAGTTTGGGTAACAATGCAAGGAGTGAACTTCGGCTGGGAGGACTGCAAAGAGCTCTCTGTCTTGACTCGTTGTGCAAGGTGCGCAGTAGAGCTGTATTAAGCTTAAGCAGGCCCCTGGGTCGACTTCGTCTCGGAAACCCCCTCCCCCTCCCTTGTGGCAAACAGCGAAAAGCCAGTTCAAAAGGGGGTGGGGTTCAGCCCATAACCGACATGGGCGGCCTGTGCGTTTGCTTATCCCTCTATTAATGACCCGACTCAAGCCTCTCGGACAGCTCCGTGACGCCAGTCTAATCAAAGGGCGTGAAAGTGAACCAAGCGAGTGGTTAGGAAGTCATGCGAACAACCAACTGGAGATTCTCCAGCGCCCGCTAGCCGAGCCTATCGTCGTCGTCGTCAGCGGTCATCTTAACAGAGAGACGATGAGGTGCCCAGCAGCAGCCTCGAACAAAGAAGCCACTCCACGCTACCCTGTTGCCACCAACCCAGGTCCAAAGAAGCATTTGGGACAGGAACACACGGCAAATCCAAGCATGCACGTGGCCCGCCATAGCCGAGCGATCCACTTCGGAGGCTGACCTGATGAGGGACGCGAAAGCACCCAGAACAGCCCTCGTCAGTTGTGGCTTAAACGGTTGCATACCAGGTGACAAGTGATATATAAATAACAATGTAGGAGCTCCCTTTGCCCTAGAAGGATCGTTGAGGATCAAGGAAGAGGGCGAAGTTCCGAGGTCCTTTGCATTTAATCACTTGCCCTTCAATACTTCGTTTGTGTTGTGACCACATTACCTCAAGCCTGTAGTGACAAGGAATTCATAATCATGCTGGACGTAGAGGAACCTTGAACAATCGTGGTAGGGTGCACCACCATTCTTCTGCTATTCGTTGCGCCTTTTTCTCGCCTCCATCAAGGACCGCTAATGCACTCCAGACGGACAAGTCTCCGCTCTGGCAAATGGGCCATCAAGCAGAGCGGGGAGGGGGCTGACTTCCAGAATGTCTTCTATACGCCAAAATAAAAAAAAAGTTCGCGCCAGGGCGTGAAGCCTTGGTCGCTACCAGGACTCTCATTGTCAGCAGCCGCTTAACCGGGGACCAGATTGGTGGTTGGGAGGATTGATTCCGCGGCGGGGGCGATCACTTAAACGGCGTCCGTCTTGGCAACTTTTATTTCGTCGACGTGATCGCTTCCCAGCCGAGATCTGTCAAGGGGAGTTCTCTGTAGCTTACGAGTGACTGCCGAACATGTGCTGCAGATCAGTCACTCGAGGTGCTTCTGATACTGATTGCATTCGATGATACCAGAGGATGGGGTCAACTCAGGCTTTTGATTCAAGTCAAGATCCAACTGGCCACTGATGCTTGGCTGGCTCGCTGCACCATGTGGTTTGGCCTCTGACGTTTGCAACCGAGGTACATGTGCACCTATCCTAGAATTCGAGTGAGTCGCATAGGTATGTGTCACAAATTGGTTTACAGGCAGTATGCGATGTCCCTTTAGTGAACAGATGGAGTGGGCCCGTCAAACCCTCGTAGGAAGCCTGGTTACGTGCCAGAGATTAATTGCGTCTATCTTTGCGCGGCCGAAGGGTTTTGATGTTTGTACGTGTGCGGTAAGCCCCACGAGCATACATGTATCTTTCAATCACTGGCTGTGCCGATTAGCCGTAACGTAACGCTGGACGTTTCTGCTTTGAGCGTTTGATGACAATATTCTGGGACACCGGGTAGATCGGTGCGACGAGTCATTTGTTCGTTCTAACCTTCGACCAGGGTTGGACGGGCGAAGTCAGACGTTGGGTGGCTTGAGCGGCAATCATTTACCGTATGCGTACATCACCTTTCACACATCATGGTCAGGAGCAGAGCTGCGGCAACAAGTCAAACGCCCACCCCAAGGTGCAGATGGAGCTGATAGCCTCAGCCCATGAAAATGGTCACGTCACCTGGGTTGAGGCGATTCAAGATACCCATTCGGAAGGGCCGGGGTTTGAAATTACGCAAGTGACGCGGAGCAAAGCGGATTGCAGTGCTAATGCTCGGGGCCGACATTCACACCCGTCTCACTTCCGTTGTGGGAAGGTTCTGCGCCATGTTGAACGTCAAGCCCTCTCTTTATGCACACACACCCTCACCTTTCCAAGCTCTGTCGATCGTTTTTCCCATGGCGTGCCAAGAAATACCAAGAAGCACTAGGTAGGGTGGCTGACCACGCTTAAATTCATGCTTAAACCTGCTCGTGGTGCTGTGGCGTCTCCAGAGCCCACTCAAGGCCAGCAGATCCGTCTTGGCTTTCCTCGGGTCATCTTGGCTTGTCTTGGCATTTTTGGTCATGTTCTCTTGGCTAATTTTTGTTTGGCAAATATGGTGAACATTGGACGATAAGAGAGCCGCATTTTGCCTTTTCTAAAGTATCGCTTGATGTTCAATAGCCCTCTGACCAGCATCTCGTTCCGAAACGTGTTTTAAGTACTTGATGCAGGGATGAGGAATTCGTCTGGCTGGATTGGTCTGGTGCATGTCAACATGAAGCCCGGTGGATAGGGTGGGGGCCACGGCACCGATTTCCGGCCGACAAGACCGACCATTGCGAGGACGGTCTTGGCTGGGCAGTACTATGTAGTCCTCGTGGTGCTTCATGCCCAGTCTTGCCAGTTTTGCAAATCCATCGCCAACCAAGACGTCAGGATTATGTTTGTCGCCTGTATCTGCGGAGAACTTAAGACCCTGGTAACTCGTTCAAAACGAAAGACAGCAGTCAACGTGAAACAGCAAGATTTGCTTGTCTACGTATGGCTCCAGAACATGCCCACACTGTCCAGCTCTACAATAAAAACAACTGACCAATGCGTGTTTCGCGTACCTCCTTAAAACCTCAAGCATCCAGTGCAACACTTGCCAATGTTCACCACCTCTCCAGGGGATACACGTCCAGGAGTCACACACCCAGAAGCCGCAATTGGATTCAGAAGCATTTGTATCTCATTGAACCGCTGACAGAGCCCAAAAGGTTTGATGTCCCGCGATACTATAGCTTCCATACAGAGGTGAGCCGTTCTTCGGCAACAGCCTCATTATCATTATTATAGGGTAGTCGATGGGAGGTATTGCACACATTGACATGCTTCATTGCATTGAGCTCATACCGTTCAAACCAGACACTGGGTGCATGATTATGCAGACCATGATTCACAAGCAGCTATGCAATGCACACGTCAGTAAGAAAATGGCATGCTATGGTGAACAGGTTCATATCACTAAAATACAAGATCATAGCGAGGTCGTGCGACGTGGAATATCCTGTTCTTAGAACCTATAGACTTAGTCCCACGAACATGGAATGGACAGCTTCATTCGCAGCAACGGGACAGAGTATCACAGTCGTTGTCTTCATTGTAGAACCAAACTACGACTGGACGTACAAGGGTCACATTTGGTGTTAGCGTTACCATCGTACAAGGTGGTATAAAATCATTGACCTCGGCGACAAGGCACAGGCGATGGCGAAAGGGGAAAGAGCGCAGCACAAAGAGTCTGCTGGGACCCTGAAAGGTTGTCAGCGTTGACACTGACCTTGCCAAAAATCCAATAGCAATCAGTCGGTGGATGGACGATGGGACGGCTTATCGGCATCCCCAGACCGAGTTCTGGAACAGCCGGCACCAAGATCGGCTAGGTGGGCACTGTTGCGTCATCAAGGGCGGGTGGTCTCACTGGCGATCGAGTTTGGATGACTCGGGTGAAGGAAAAGTCCCGAGGCTCGAGCAAATATGGAAATGAGTGGCTGCCACGATTTTCTGTGTGTATTCAAACTGGTATTATAAAAATAAAATAAAAAAAACCCCCCCAAGAAAAAACTAGCGATCACGTACCCAGGGTCAGAGTCGGTGTCTGGCTAAGCAGGAGCTTTTGCAAAGACGGAGTTTCTGGGAATGAGACCTGGGACTGCGAAGGACCACCCAAGCCTCCTGTCAATCTCAGCGGCTAGCCCTGTGCGAATGAATATTGACGAGGGTTGATATTAGGTAATGCGACTTGAGAGTCGTCACACATCACAAATAGGAGACTGAATGGCACCGTAATCACCACGATTAGGGTTGCCCTTCTTTCACAAGGTTTAGCGGCCTACAAAAGTGGATGCGGTGCAGAACATGGAGGAGAGTGACGGCAGGGCAGTTGAAATGCAGCACGTGCAAGCAAATCGTTACGTGTATTGTGCGATGAGTTGACACGTACTTACGTACAAGCGCCCTTGCTCGACTTTGTAATCGGGCAAAACAACCATTGGTAAAGCAGGGCAAGGAAGAAAAAAAAGGGAAAGGAAAGACGAAAAAAAAACACCTTTCCGCTTTGTCTGATGCGTATGTGCCCCATTCCCCAGGGAGGGCAGATGCTGATGCAAGGTAATACGCAACTGAACGAAGCTTCGTGATGTACGTATTGCATGCCGTCCCGCCTAGAACGACAAGCTCATCATGGTTAAAGTAGCTGCAGTAGGCACCAGAGGTGGAACTGTTGAACCGGCTCCTTCGTTGTTTGCACAATACCAGGAACGGGATCCTCCCTGGGGCCCTCGTCATACCTTATTACGAGTAACCTTCTTCCCAAGAATAAACTTGGGTGGTATTACACGCGACAGTGGCCTTCTGCTAAGGAGCCCTACCTCTCGACTGACTCACAGACTGACTGGCGTCTGTTGTTATTAAGGTTGCCTAAATGCCGTGCTGTCCGGGATGGAGGGCCACTAGTAAAGGAAAAGCTTATTAGTGCGGCTGATGACCAGTGTCGAAATAGGCTTGCGGTGGAGGTAGTCCTCGTAATTGGGGGGCAGGTGTTTATTTCCAGTGCGTTCCCGATGGGGGAACACGTAAACCATCGGTTCCGCCCTGTCGTTTTTGGTCACGACCCTGTGGGGAGTGTGTGGAGCCCAAGCTGACTTAGTGGAACTGGGCGGACGCCGCCTGGTGCCCGGCGAGCAAGACATGATAAGACCAGACGGGCAGGAGGCGTGTGCATAGGCGGGCACGATGGATGGGGCACGACAGGGAGAGAGCACAGGAAGGAGGGACCCCAGGATGGTCAGGGGCGTAAGGAAGAAGGGAGGGGGGGCATCTGCTTGGCATGCTCGGCACGGTTGCTTGGCTTTTCTCGGCCCTGCACGTTATGGGGAAGCTGCTGATGCTTGGCGCTTTCCTTGGGCTTGGCCCCCAGGGCTTGGGTGCACATCACTGGCGCTTTCCAGGTGTGCCAAAGCTGCCAGTGCCCCGTTCTTGCCAATCTTGTCCATGTTCTGTGATCCTTCCCCTCGACGGACAAATAAGTGGTTTGATTTGCTTGTCTTGCTCTGTCATGACATCCGACTTGGTCTTGGCCGTTCTTGATCCGCTTCCTCATCCATATCTCGCGAGGCCTTTTTTAGAGTGAGGTTCCCTCCCATAGCCCCTCCTTCCAGATTGCGGTTCCTCTTTGCTGGATCTCTCCTCTCCTCCCCTTCTTCGACCACACCGTCAGAGGACCTTACGACTCCAGCAGCTGGTGCCCAGAGAATACAGGACAGACAACACTGGCTCAAGCCAGAAGCAAGCTTCAGAGAATCGTCCGAAGCCTGCCACGGGCTCCAATCCCCTTGCTGCGTCTCCACCATTCACCGTTCGCCGTGGAAGGACGGACCCATCTCGGATCTTCACGAGGAGCAGTATCAGCTCTTGACAGACACACTTGACTCCTGGCGGATTGGACGGCTCGAACGGCTGTCACGGCTCGACTGAACACGACGCAGCAGGCAGGACGGATCACACGCGCCTACCGCCGACTGCCCACCCCCTTCCCTACAAGGCAAATTCCGTTCAGAACCATCCGTCGTTATTACGCGCGTGCTCTCCCACAAGGTACCAGATAATAGCCCGCACGCTCGGCTTATTAGCACAGCCTGGCTCACCAGACAGGCGCTCGGAATAAGCTTTAGATCGAACGCTGTAATTCCCGTTGCAGGACATCACTTCAACCTTATTCTCGCCACTGAATCGCGCCATCTTGGACTCTATCTGCTACCCAATTCACCCTGTTTACCTAGCGACCACATCTGCTCTATCTGCACCTGTACAGGTACGGAGCACCATCCTCGGCCCAAGTTGTCTTTCTGCAGAGGGAGTATATCTGCCGTCTCCTTTTACTTGAGGCCATCGCTTCTTTTGGCAACACGCGTTTCCATTCTTCTCAACTTGCTTGGCTCTCGGCCCGGTCATGTTTCGTATACGATGCTTTCGTCTCATTTCACACGCTCGCCCTGTTCCACTACACATCGAGTCAAAGAGCTTCGGCTTCGGCCCCAGTCTTTCGAGGCGTCGTCACCCCCGGTGCGTGCGTGGCCCAGTGGGTCTCAGCACCTGGTCTAGCTTTCCTTACCAACAACATCCGTCACCCATGCAGTCATACTCACCATTACCCCCCCTTACCCTTCTACCCTCACCCTCGTCTCACCTCACCCCCCCAGCACTGGCAACACCGACACCAACAGCGTGCCCGTACTAAAAGCTTAAACGATTTTGGACGCCCTGGGACGCCACGACCATCTCTCATTGACCCTCTCTCCGCCCTTTTCTCCATCTCCCTTCCGCCTGAACGGCCGCCATCCGCGATCCGTTGGAGCCGAGTTGCCGGTCACGAGCAAGCCTGTCTCCTTCAGGATATCCACGCCCGAAGGCCCCCAGCCAGAGGCGTCTCGAGACAAAACCGCTCTTCGTCCACGTAACCCGCGCATCCTGTCTAACCTTTTCCACCTTCTCTCGCGATCCCTTTCCCTTGGACACCAGCAAACTGTTTCTTCAACGTCCACTCAATCCTCTACGATCCCTTCAGCAATTGCTCTTCGTACACTCGTCTCCGCGCAACGAAACATAACCGTCATCTTTCGGAATCTGGCCCGAGGCGCCCGCTGCGAGTTCGAGCGTTGAGGCTCAGCCACCAATACCTTGTGTGCACTTTGCATGCAAATGTATGTTGCTCTCGGTCCTCTACCCACCACGTAACTTTTCCTCCCAAGTTGTTGGTTCTTTTGTATCTGCATTATTTTAATCGGCAAAGTTTGGCATTGTTTGCCATTCGAATCTCGTCCCTCCCTACTTCATCTGTTTATTAGCGACTCAGGGCATTCATTGGACTGCCCAGCCTTACTCAGGTTGGTACACGATGTGTGCAAGTGCTGCTTCGTCACCTCAGAACCTACAAGGCCTGCGGTCTCGCTTCGGGCGAGCGGGCGGTCTTGCCCTGGAAGCTGCATGTCGGTTTGTGTCAGGATATTATTGGCAGCCAAGCCGCCTAGGATGGCCCAGTTGGCCTCTTGTACCCTCATCGTCCTTGGCCCGCGCTGGTTCACCCATTTATGAACACAATTGCCATTGTTCAGGGCACGAGATGTCTTCTTGATGTCTGGCACCCTCGTGGGCTATTGATCTTTTATTTTATTTTCATATCGAAATACTAATTTGCATCTCTCATTAGCGACATTATATTCCCAAGGTCCTCAGGCCCACAGAACACGCGGAATCGCCGCCTTCCCGCAGGACGTTTCAGCCTGCTCAGATCAAGCAACGTTTGCCGTCAGGCTCGTCTCGGCTTGCTTTAATAGGGGAGCCACTAGGACCTTTGCTCCTCACAGGCTCGGGTCACCACGGTATACCCTGGTGCGCATCACTGTCTTTAGACCTCCAACTGTGCTGTCTGCGAGCTCGTATTGTTGCAAAATCGACCTTGCACCCAAAGCCGCGCGGAATCTTGTCCTCGCATTGCTTTCTCTACACTGCTTAAAGTCCTCGTCATCGCAGACCTTGGTGCCTCGGCGGGCCTAGACTTCTTTTTTCACAACTTGAGTCGCAACAGCCCATCAGTCGGGCACACATTAACCACCATGGAAACGTATCATGGCTATGTGCGGACCCCCGCCGATGCAATCAAGCTATTCGAGGCTTGCCGATTAGGTCTCCTCCCCCGAGTCCAACGAAGGCTATCAGAGAAGGAGCGACAGTCTATCAGATCCGGCTCGGTATTTGTCTGGGATGAACGCGAGGCTGGCATGAGGAGATGGACTGACGGCAAGTCCTGGAGCGCCAGCAGAGTATCGGGCAGCTTCCTCACTTACCGGGAGATGGAGGGCAAACGCGGCAGCGGCTTTGGCAACGGTCGTAGGGGCGCTACCAAGACTCCCGATTCGGGTCGAGGCAGTGACGAAGACCAGGAGAATGGCGAGCCTGAAGGTTACCGATACAAAGCCGACGGTCTCATGAAGCAGTCATTTAGCATCACGACATCAGCTGGTCAGCATCTCCACCTCATCTCCTATTATTCCAGGCCGCAACCTGGTTCGCCAGACCTCCTTCAGCCCAGTACCGATTCTCAGCTGCGCAATATCACACCAGTCAAGGGAATGTACCCCGAATCCAGCCTCCATGATAGCAACCCAACCCCTGCCTTGACACGGGCACCTATGGTCTCTCAGCATTCGCCGTATATGGTTCCTCAGCATGCTCCGCAGGGCCTGCCTCCTCAGCCATACGCCTCCCAATACGCACAGCATTCACAAGGCTATGCCTGGCCGCCCTCGCCCGTTGCCACGCCGCCTTATAGTCATCATTACACTGCAACTCCTTACTCCCAGCATCCGCAACAAGCACCAGCAGGCGCCCAAGCCCTGCCGCCTCCACATTCTCTGACAGGACACCCTCACGCGGCTGCCCATGGTCATCACTATTCGCAGCATCCGCCACAGCCAGAGCGGACAGCCCTACCGCCGCTCAATTCACATCAGAAGCCCCTCGCTCCGTCGCCTTATCAGTCACAGCAGCAGTCACCGCGTATCTCACATGCTCAGCACAGTCATCGGCTGGACGGCTCGCCGCGACTTGCGCATCTCCAGGCGCAGGCGGCGCAAGCTGTTGGCATTGACCCGGCGGGGAGCCACTCCAGTCTTCGCAACTCGAACACTCTTCCTGCTGTCAAGCACGATGGCACATATCCTCCGACTTACACGCCCCCAAACCGAGCTCTTTCCATTTCACCGCCTCGCAGCTCACACTCGGACAGCCATGTCAATAACGGCGTCTCTATCTCACACAGCAACAAAGCCAGCCTCTCAGCGCTTCTCCATCCCGCGCCAGCCGGCATTGATACGGCTGGTGCTCTTCCTCATGGGGTGACTGGAGCAGGTAGCCCGAGTGGTTCTCCTCGCACTATATCGGCGCCATCAGAGCGGCCGGGCGGCATGAGCCACGACGCCAAGGCGCTACAGATGTTGGACAGGAAGTTCTGCATCTAGAGTCAGTAATTTTCACTGGAAGATGCGTCCGTGGCTCTTTTTCTTTTTAATCTTTTCTTTTTTGAAATCTCCCGCATTGCCGTGGCGTTACTTGATTTTCTAAAGGAATGATGTTCTCGGTCAACAGACGCATGAGCACGAATGGGAAGGATGGTCCAGCATCGGAGGGCAATTGAAGGGCGTTTTCTAGTGGGATTGTTGCTCATGTAGGCTTGGGCGAGCTTTGGAGATAAAAGATGTGTTCATAGCCATTCAGTATACATCGCCCAGTCTGCTCTTGTCTGCAGATGGGTATCCACCATATGACCGGACAGATGTCTGTGCTTCTTTCTTCCGGTCCCTATACGCATCTTGACTATGATAATGTCATGACAGGCTGTTCCAGCACCAAAATTCTAGAATGAATAATGCAGATGCATGACAAATCGCGTTTACTCGTCGTCTCAATTCGAGAGGCCATCATCCCATCCACAAGTGGGTGCGTGGGCTGGCTCGGCTCGAGATGGCCAAGCAGCAACCCTTGACACCCAGACACGCAACAGGAGGTCTTCACAGGTTTCAAACAGGCTAAACCTGCCCTGCGACGTTAAGGATCGACGGTACATACTAGGGGACGTGCGAGTCTCTATTGCGAGTAATTGCCCCTGAGGCGACTCTGATTTTGACATGAGGTTTGGTTGGTGGGAGTATTTAAAGTATGCTCGCTATTTCTGGGGTGGTCGATCTTACAAGTCGAGGGCAGCTCAGGTACTGAAGGTCCGTGCGCATTGACCAACTCCCTTTCACAAAGGAGCCTGTCGACAGTGATTCAGGTCCAGGAGGATTTATTTGCGAGTGCCAATTATTTAATGTTGCGGATGCTGGGTGGCATCTTTCGTCGTCCTAGATCACTATGCGATTCGAGTCTGAGAGTGTAGAAGTGAAGTTTTCCCACCAAGTCTCAGGAATGATCATACTAGCCCAATTTATTTTACACAAATGGCTGTCAGAATGGCGATGCAATCGTAGGCTTCATTGAGGAAGCGTATGTATTTGATGTTGAGTTTTCGCTTGTATATTCGCTGCCAGGTGCCGTGGAAAGTTAGCATACCGATCGGGCCTCGTGAGGGAGTCAAAGGCATGACATCCAACGATCAGTTCTCCATCACGACCTCAAGGGTCAGCCCAGAACTGACGTCTTGACTGTAGTACTTTATACAATAGCATCCTTGGGATCTCGCCTGATTTTCGAGCTGGAGCTTGAATCTTTCGTACCCAGTTCCAACTGCCATGCAGTGCTATGCACTACCTGTGTACACCAGCATAGGTTGAATGGTGGACAGGGCACGACGGGAACCGAGATGTCTGATTCGATTGCTAGGCCGACGTGGTCGATAAGGCGGCAACAATGAGGCACGTCAATAGAACTCTATGAAGATGCGTGAAATCTATGAAGACCTTCTGTTAGTGGCGCGTGACTTTCGCGAGGGCTGAATGGCACCTCGTGAGGTTCGTCGCCATAGTTCGCGTCGACCTTCCGTTCAAGACCCTGGACTGACTCGCTACGACCTTCCTCCCGAATTCCATGTTCGCGACTTACACGTTCATGAGAAAACATATATCTAATGATTTGAGTATAAAGCGATGTCTGGGAAACATTCACTCATAGTGGAAGATGAAGCAATAATACTCTCGGCTCTTCATACTATATATACCAATCATGAATGTCAGCAACATCAACATCGCCGATGCTTCCATTGCACAACTTCTTGGGGCCCTCGCTTCCAGGAACACCACGTCTGTCGAGCTCACTACCTTGTTCCTCCACCGTATCGGTCGTTTCGACTTTCGTGGCCCTCATCTGAACTCCATCTGTGTCCTTAATCCAGATGTACTAGCCGAAGCCCAAGCTTCGGACGAATACCGCGCATCAGGGAAACCGCCCCGCCCCCTCGAGGGTATACCGTTCACAGTTAAGGACAGCTATTGTACCAAAGGGCTTGCCGTCGCTGCGGCCTCTCCAGCATTTTCAGGTCTTATCGCCACCTCCGATGCCGCTATCGTAGCATCGCTACGCATGGCGGGCGCAATCCTCCTTGGCCGCACGAACATGCCCCCCATGGCTGACGGCGGGAGTCAGCGGGGGTACTTCGGGCGCACCGAGAGTCCCTATAACCAGGAATATATGTGCACATCATACGCTTCGGGGTCCTCCTCGGGTTCGGGTGTCGCTACAGCGGCAGGCTTTGCGCCCATTGGGCTCGGTAGCGAGACCGTTTCCTCAGGACGCGCGCCGGCGTCGATCAACGGCATCGTCGGGGGTACTCTCCTTCCTGGGGGGCTGTCCCTTGCAGGGGTGTGTGGCCTTTGTACCCTACGTGTGATGTTTTGACACCACACACTAAAACCGTTGAGGATATGTTGGCTGTCTTGGACGTCATCATGACAGACGAGGCCACGTCGGATGGGGACTTCTGGAGGACACAGGAGACGATTCAGATCCCCAAATCATCCGAAATCCGCCCAAAGAGCTTCTTCAGTCTCATGGACCCTACAGCATTGAAAGGAAAGCGACTAGCCGTCCCCAGGTGGTATATCGGCAAAGGAACTACATCAGCTGGGGATGCTCCTGCATTTGCCGACTCTATCCGGGCTCTGTGGCTCCAGGCTAAAAAAGACCTGGAAACACTGGGCGCGAGCATCGTTGAAACGGATTTTCCCCTGGTGGAGAATTATACCAAGCAGCACTTTCCCGGTCAGGCTGCCCATGTTCCCGGCATGCCGGAGGGCTGGATTGATATCGAACGATGCCAGATGATCGCTCTTGGTTGGGATAACTTCCTCCGCACAAACGATGCACCGAACTGCAAGACATTAGCTACTGTCGACCACAAAAAGATTCGGCCCTTCTACGCGCCCTTGGACGACCCTCGCAAACACACCGAGGCTCAAAACCATGTCCGATACGCCGACATGATTGAATACATCCGCCATCGCCCAGAATCGATTCATGACCTTCCGGGATGTGCTGAGGCCCTCCGCTCCCTTGAAGCTGCACGGAAGCGAGATCTCGATTCTTGGCTCGATGAGCACGGCTGTGATGCAATTGTTTTCCCAACCAATGGAGACGTCCCCCGCGCCGATGCCGAGGAGGTGCTCTCGTCCATGCAGCACGCGCTGCGTGACGGCGTCAAGTATTCCAATGGCACGCGAGCACTGAAGCACATGGGTGTTCCGGCCATAACCGTACCCATGGGTATTATGGCAGACAAGCAAATGCCCGTCGGGCTGACCTTTGCTGGCAGGGCTTACACCGACGTTGACCTTCTGAGATATGCATATGCGTTCGAAACGGCAACGCGACATCGAAGAAGCCCTCCGCTGACTCCATCGTTGTCATCAGATTCTCTGGCGAGCTCATTACGATCGGAACATCCGCCAAGTCATGCTCAAGCTGCTAATCTCACAGTTAACGTCGTCAGTGTCAACGCCGAGGCGATCGGAGACATCGAGGTGCGACTCGTTCATCTCGAGGGGACATGTTCATCCAGTGAGCCATCCTTTGAAGTCGAAAGTATCAAGGTGTTCTCCAATGGTGAGCCTTCGGCTGCAGTCCGATTGACAGGTAATCGGTGGACATGGCAGGGCCGCCTCAAAAAGCGCCAGCACCATGAGAAGTATCCGTCAGAAGGATGGCTTCCGCGAGATCAATTCATGATCGTCATCGTGGCCAAGGCTTTGAATGGGCGCTCGACGGCAGTCATGCGGTTGATAAACTAAGGTGTGACTGGATGGAATCTCAATCGACACCGGCTTGCGAGGTGTGAGACGATGGATGGGCAATCTACAGGCTCAAGTAGCGAGTGCGCTAAGAGATTACTTGGTGGAATTAGTTCACTCGAGCCGTATAAGAATGCGGGGCTGGGAGCTTCGATTTCATAATAAATTCCTCCCCTGATCTGGCATCGACATCTGTTCATCCGACTTTGTGTTCCCTGCCAGCATGTCCAATCCGCGCATGCCCAATGCGCTCCCGATCGAGAACGGGCTGTTGGACGTGTCGCCTGCGACACGTCAAATGCGATGCAGCGTCGCCAACCTGTGAGGAATGCAGCACCAGGCATGTCGTTTGTCATGGGTATGGCCAGCGCCCATCATGGATGGATGGCGGCGTCAAGCAAAAAGAGGAAACGCAACGCATCAAGGCAGCCGTCAAGAAAAACTTCAAGCAGCTGAGACGGCAACAGGTCAGAGCTGCGCAGACTCGTAGTCTGGAGACGGCCAACGAAAGGTCCGCCACCGCAGACGGGCCGTTGTCCCAAGCAGAAACTGGCGAGGAGGACACCACATTACAGAAGGAGGCTAGTGCCATCACCCCTCATTTTCTGTTACCAGATGATCCTCTCTCCGTTGACTTCCCTTTCTCAGATGATCTAGCCGCGTTCCTGGGCCCAGTACCAGAGTCGGAGGACAGCACCAGGAAACACTTTGCGCCATCTTATGAGGAGTCCGAGCTGCTCATGTACTACCTCGACCGCATTTTCCCCATGCAGTATACTCATTACTCAAATCGAAAATGGGGTCGGGGCTGGCTGTTTTGGTTATTGAACAAGAACGGGCCTTTGTACAAGGCTGCGTTGAGCCTCGCTGCGTTGCATAAGCACTCACTGATGTGTGCTGTTAACGAAGATTTGAGGCATAACGATGTGCTACTAGAGTATCATACCAGCGCCCTCAGAGGCCTGCAGGATTTCATTGGACAGCCTCAGGGTTACGCCATCTTTAAGGATGACGAGGACTTCATCGAGGTGATCGCTTGTGGATCGGCGCTGATCAGCTTTGAGGTAAGTCAGGCTCGCCGAATAACACGACCGTATTGTCAGCTCAGCTTCGATGCAGGTCTTTCGAGGCGGTAAGGGCGACTGGCAGCCGCACTTGCAAGCAACAACAGCCATTATGAAGACGATGAACCTCTCTCGGTTGGTTTCCCATGCCTCTGGCTGGATAGAGTCCTTAGTGTCAAGCTCGGCTAGGGAACGGCGGGGTATCGATGCTGCGCTATCCTTCCACGCGCCCGTACTTTTATGGATGGACCTACTGGCTTGCGCTTCGACTGGCAACGTCCCATACCTCCCCTATGAGACGTGGCTACAGATGGAAGGATTCGACATGACCAAGATCATGGGTTGTCAGAACTGGGTCATGAAAGCTGTTGGTGATTTGGCCGTGCTCGAGGAGCGAAAGGTCAGCCTCGAAGGTCAGACGGAGGACGCGTTGATGGTCTGGATGGGTCGGGCCAGGAAGATCGGGGACGAGTTGGAGGCGGGCATGGAAGGATTGGACCTTCGAGACGAGGCGAACAATCCAGCCAGTCATGTGACTCGTATCTTCGCGACGGCGGCGCTCGTGCAACTATACGCGACAAGAGCGAGTCTGGCACTGTCTGAACCGGCCGAGGGCCAGAGAACCGTGGCCCGCGTCATTGGCGAGATTCGGCGCATGCCACGAGCTACATTATCGATCCGTCAACTCACGTGGCCCATCTGCGTTGCAGGAAGCATGGCGGCGCCACATCAGCAGGCATTTTTCGAGGATCTGGTGTCCGAGGTTCTCGTTGAATCGGATGCGTCGTTCGGAAACTGTAAGACGGTGAACGAAATCATACAACAGTGCTGGGATCACCGCAATCTTCACCCTGGACAGCACTGGGATTGGCGGAGGGCGATGGCTGACATGGGCATATGCGCACTGCTCATCTAAGGTACCGAAGCAAGCCAAAGAAATGCCCACGGCGTTCCAGTTTTCAGGGCACATGGTGTGCTATCGGCACTCGTGTCCAACTGCCTACCTAGGTAGGTTAAGGTACCTACATAGAGGCGTTGTGTGGTGATGAGAGTTGGCTGTCTTGGATCCTCGATCATTGGTGGGAGAAGCAAGTGAGGCAGCCGGCGGTTCGCCTTGCTGCGCCGCTGCCTAAAATTCCACAAGACCATCAGGCGAGCCGTCATCGCGCCTGCAGCATCGCACCCCAAGGCCGTGTTCGAGTCCGTTTGAGTCTCTTGTCCACTTTCAATACCTTCTACTTGCGGCTGTCTGTCAAATTTGCAGCTGCTGCTCAATCGCACTGCTGGCTTTGTCGCATATGATTCTCGCTGACGCGCTGTCTAGCGCTCCCTTTTCTTCAACTTGACTGCGGAAGCTACAATGGAATCTACCCCCATGAGGCAGTTGCTGAAGAAGCGCAAACGGGACCACCAGGCGGTCAAGGGACCGACACCACCCTGCGTCGTCGAAACCCTGATACCACGTGCAACTGCAGGGCCCTTTCCCCTTCACAACCATCAGTCGCTATCCGACTGGCAGACGACAGAACCTGCCACAATCTCCCGGAGCGATGTGTACCACGTAGTCCATCCTACCATATACACTGCCGATGTTGACTCTTCTTGGACTCATGGTCTTGTTCAAGAAGAACCAACGATTGCCAACCCTGAGCCTGTCGGATGCGGACCCAGGCCTCTCGGACTTGATGTGTTGAAGACATTGGGCCATGACTACCCGAAAATCAGCACGTACAGTCCCCGAGGAGCTGTCAGCAGAGTCAGCTCCATCGCGCCGTCAACAATTTCGCAGCTTTCCTCGACCGGATCAGGTTCCGGCTCCGTTCTGTCGCCTGTCTGTACAACATCTTCCGCAGACTGGATCGCAGCTGGATGGGATGCCTATTCACGCGGACCAAGCCCATGCGACCAGTCTGCTACCCCCGCCGTGGTCAGCGAGGGGAAGACCGTCGACATTATCCCACACACTGTCCAGAAACATTGCCATCTGCAGTCCTTCGGCGCGCAGTGGCCTTCAAGAAGTCAATCTCAGCAGCAGCAGACTCACACTTGTAATTGGACCGGCTGCAGTCAGCCGAGCTTCTCTTTCAAAGACGGCCTCGCGTGGCACGTCAAACTCGAACACCTGGTTGTCTGTCCTGTCCCTGGATGTCTCGAGGATACTTTACAGAGCGTGAAAATGCTCGAATCCCACATCAGATGCGCTCACCCTGCATCTTGGAAGCAGCGTCATGGAGACGAAGAATCGCCCGAGACACCGACAGGCATGGAAGATCGAAAGACAACAACACCGTCGCCACACCTCCCTAGCAAGACACCTGAATTAGACGTTTCCGCCCAACCACGCAATCGACTTGACAAGGACAAATGTTACGCCCGATCTGTTGATGCGGTGAAGAGGCGGTGCCGCGGGCAGTTGTTTGATCTTGTAATGAAAAAAGCAAGACTTAAGGGTTCGTCAATCATCATGTCATTCAAATTAGTGCTCTTGCTGATATGGAAGCGCCAGGCGGATTGGCGTCGCCAAATACCCTTCAGAGGCTTGTTGAAAATGTGAGCTTCCCGATCATTTGGGAACATGGCGTGTTGCCTTTCCTCATCGAGTTCGTCCCGTCATGGTGC
Organism: Verticillium nonalfalfae; assembly: GCF_003724135.2. Lineage (NCBI taxonomy): Eukaryota > Fungi > Ascomycota > Sordariomycetes > Glomerellales > Plectosphaerellaceae > Verticillium > Verticillium nonalfalfae. Next base: position 41,119 of record NW_021167251.1, on the reverse strand, counting down.
GGGCCCAAGCATACCATAAGCATCACCAGGGGCAGAACTCAAGGCACTCGTCGTATCTGTATCATGACAGAGAAGCCCGTCTCCAGGGTTCGGCGTGTAACAATTGCCGGCCATGTCTGTGATCTTCTTCCGGAGACCCATAAGATGACTGTGAGCTTTTTATTTTCCACCGGTGCTGTTGAAAGGCTTGTCTGGGCACGGGGCCTAGCTAGCGATATGCCAGACGAGACCTGCCTGCCTCGCAACCCATTCTACTTCAGGGAACCCTGTATGGGGGACAGTATTGGCATCGAGGGCACCCGGGCCTACGACGACAGCACAGCAACACTAGGTCCCTGTGTAATAGTTGGGGGTGGTGCCTACTGGCTCGCCAACTTCCATCCGTTCATCAACGCCTTCCATCACACCCAGGCAGTTGCTGTTCAACATCCATCTCCTATGGATCGTGAACGCTGCATGGTAGAGGAGCACGATACCTTGCCACTCGAGGTAGACTTCTCACTTGGTAAGCTGACTGCCACGTCTGGTCTCGACCTGGAAACTACTCGGGTGTCCCACGACCCTTACTGGGACGAGTGTGGCAAGGAGCCCCCTCTTATTGTGACCGACTGGATTCTTATCAGTTCTCTTTCTCGAAACGCGAACGTATTGCGACGCTTCCCCTCCGAAACTATGCCACTCATGAAGCAGGAAGTCATAAAAGATACAGCCCCAATCACACCAGGTGCCATCGTCTACTCAACAGGGCGGACATCAGGCCCACAACGGGGTCAGATCTGCGAGGTGCCTGCCTATGTCTCAGCTGCGTCCAACGGTACAGGCAAAGCCACCAGAGAATGGTTTATTGAGGAGCTCCTAAGTGAGGACGAACCAGAAGACGATGAATGGATCCGTGGCGGCATGGGCTGTCCAGGCGACAGCGGCGCTGCCATCGTGGACGCTGAATCTAGCGCATTACTGGGCCAGCTCTGGGGCCGAAATGCATACTATGGTCCTGGTCCGCGCGTTGCATACTTTACACCTGTCACGGATCTATTTGATGATATACAAGAGCGCTGCGCTCAGCAGTCGAGACCCCAGCTTCCGGCTGATTGCGACGACTGTGATCGTTATCCAGTATATCCAGGGTGTCGACGCTGTTACGATCTTCGAAACTACCTTGACAGCCGACGCAGCAGTCGCGAGTCGTTGAGGAGCATGATTGGTGGTGTAATGGACAGTGAACGTGTCGCACGCGCGGATGTGATGAGCATCACTGAGGGTCCAAGCGAACTGGCGACGCCGAAGGACCAGTCATACTGGCTAAGACATGCTGGGACTGAGGATGTCGGTAACAGCTTCCCTGGTACGTCGTATGGGCTTTCCCCTGCAGGACCAGCGAACCTCTTTGGAAGTTTCAGTTTTGCACAGGTATCCAGCACTCCCAAAGTTTTGGACGTCAAAAGCCCATACGCCACGACGTTGAACATTGAAGAGCCTTACGAGGTATCTGCCGACGCAGGCGTCGGCACTAAGAGACAGGCTGTGGATTTGCCCCTCGCGGGAAGTGCCAATCCCGCTAGCAAGAGAGCCAAGATTCCTCAATGAAAACCATGAGATTGTCTTGGTTTTGGCTTTTAGATAGCGCTGCTCTAGCAATACCGTCCATACATCAGCCAGGGAAGCCACCCCTCGCCATCTTCTTTGCTCTCTGATCTCGGCGGTTGTGATTCGCCTTGGACCCCTTGTTCGCTTCTTTCCTACGCCGCGCCGCTTCTGTATCTTTATCATTTGCCGGACCAGCGACATTGCCGCCGCCACCGCCGCCACCGCCGCGGCCCCTTCCTCGTCCCCTATCTGAGCCGCCGCCTCTACCACCCCGAAAAGATGATGGAACCCCAGGATCTGTCCCCGTATCTTCTCCTCTTCCCCGCCAAGATGTGCTTGCCAACTCCGTCTGGATGCCGGTGAACGTGTTATATTTGATTTCCAGTCGTCGTTTTAACCGTGGGTTTCGACCCAGCATGACAGCCCAGCCCTCGATAGCTTCGTCTGTCAGTCCCGTAATTTCCCGCAGTTTGCCGCGAGGGTCACTTCGTCTCGTGCCTGCGTCGCGGTCAAAGACATTGGGATCAGCTTGCCAACCGCGGAAGAGTGTCTCTTCATTGGCGTTACCGTCAACCTCGTCCTCCCCGCCAGCAGCTGTGTCTACCGCGCCGCCCACATCATCGGCGTCGTACGTATCATCGCGCTCGTCGTCGTCCGAGTCGAAAGCTGCGAGGGCGGACATGATAGCTGCCTTGTTGGGTGCTGTTTTGCGGTCGGCTAAGACGTCGTCAGCAGTCTTTGCTGGATTACGCTTGCCGAAGTGAAGATTTGTCATCTCGCTGGTGAGCTCGTCATCGTCGAATATATTCCGGCGCTGAGGAAGGGTTTGTGACGGGTTTGGTGCTGAGCGCGGGGCCATAGTATTCTCTGGAAGTGATTCGATGGTAGATTGGGAAGATCTTAAGAATGTCAGTATTTGATACATCGACTTGGGATGTGACTGCTCGGCAGACTTACAACAGCTCGGCACGGTCCGCAGCCGCCAATTCTGGTGGCAAATCGTCTTCGAGAAGCTTAGCTATGACTGCTTCGGGATCCTCGCCGAATTCGTCAAGCAATTTGGCTACAAAGCCGGATCCAAGATCAGGAAACAGATCCTGGATTACTGCGATTTGGCTCATTCTGTGAATGTGCATCTCCATACCATCATCGCCTTCCGCAAGGCCCTTCCCCTTATCAACCTTCTGTCTCCTTCTCTTGGCTCGTGGACGTGAGGGGCCAACACCTGCCTTCTTGAAGCCCTGCAGAGTCTCAAGCCTAGCTTTCAATGTAGGTGATAACGTGCCAGCATCTTCTGCGCGTCGTAAAAGGATGGCTAGCAAAGGCGTTGCGCTGACAATCTCGGCAACCAGAGAATCATTGACGTTGAGAGGCCCGGAGCGATGCGCCTCGGCGATAGATATGAGTTCGAATAGAGAATCTGCGAGCATGCCCCATCGTGCTTTGCCGTTTCCGTTACTCCCAATTTCTATGCTTTCTGTGTTTCTGGAGTTGCCGTCTTCCGTAAGTCCAACCAAACAAAGGTATGTCGTTGCGATGATGACTTTCCTGAGCGGTGGGTTCATAATCTTGTATCTCGTGATGAGACCATCTAAGAGATCGCTACCTGCCAGGATGAAGGCGGCCACATCACGTGAAGCGTGTATTAAATGATTCAATCTCGTGAGTGTTCTCTCCAGGGCCACGATGTCGGTTTTGAAGCCCGCATCCAATTGCGTGATAAGGGATTTCTTCAGGGGCGAGAGGCTCGTTTCTAGGACGGCGGGCTGTGTCGAGAAGAGCATTGAAAGTGAGACCGAAATGTGAGCTTTGGTGTAAAGCTTGGAAGCATCGGCGAGAACTTGCCATCTCGTAAGCTCCGGCGGTGCATTAACAGCTATTCGCCTGGCAAAAAGGTTGAGGGTTGAGTTGAGGAGTGATTTTGTCGTCTGTGAGGCACCTAATATGAAGGAAGGGCTTGTCTGCGCAACTTCTTGGATGAATGACGCCAAGAAGAGAGTCAAGCTGTCGGCCTGCGAAAGAATGTCATCGGCCTGAACACAATATGTCCGTGTCGATCTGTCCCATGCATCCAGTAGAGCATCCCAGTCTTGCTGACTGAGGTGTGAGCGAAGTGAAGGAGGGGGAAAGGGCGCCAACGGAGGAAGAACTTGAGAGGATACCATGATTGTACTGCAATGGAGTAACCGATGAACTATACCACTGTCATGCACGAGGTCCCCGGTTGATCCCGTGAAGCTCGCGACGTCTTTTATATAAATGCAGCTCCAGCAACTCAACCTGACGTCGCCGGATGAATCATCAGGATCCCTGTTGCGCGATGTGGACGATAATGGGAAAGATACCTAGGTACAAGCTGGTGAGGATGACCCCACACTAGTCCGGATATAGACTAGCGCCAATACTTGCTTGCTTCACGCAAGCCCTACCGGCCCCACAATTCTGTTTGAACTCCACGAAAAAGTTCGCGATTCAGATCTCAGTCTCTTTTTACCCCTCGAAGCTACACTTGCCAATCCGCCTTCATCACTTTGCCGGTACGTACAGCTGTTAAATTAGAGGGCAGGGCCTATCATCAACTCAAGACGCTTTGAGACTATCGACAGAATACTGACATTGTGACAGAAACGTCTACCGTTCGAGTCGTGAAGAGCCCATCCAACCAATACCATCACCATGTCGTACAAGCGTAAGCCGGCCAACATCCAGGCGTCTCGAATAGCGGACTGACAATTTTTGGCAGAGGAGAAGGGTGCCCCCGGCGCTGAGGTCAAGACCCACAAGATCAGAATCACTCTGTCTTCCCGCAAGGTCCAGGCTCTCGAGAAGACCTGCACTGAGCTCCTCGAGCGTGCCAAGTCCAAGGACCTGAAGAGTACGCACCCCAATCTTGATGTCGGACTACGAGCGCACCGAATGCTAATCACTTGCGAACAGCCAAGGGCCCCGTCCGCCTCCCCACCAAGACCCTCAAGGTCACTACCCGCAAGACCCCTTGCGGTGAGGGTTCCAAGACCTGGGACTGCTTCGAAATGCGCATCCACAAGCGCCTCATCGACCTCAACGCCCCCACCGAGATTGTCAAGCAGATCATTGTCAACATCGAGGCCGGTGTCGAAGTTGAGGTCACCATTGCTGCTTAAGCGATATAGCCCGACTTGTGTAGCACATTCTCGTTCCCGCACACAGCCTAGCTATCTTTACGGGCAACCACCAGTACACTAAGATGTGCTGATGATGGCGTGAAAACTGTTGTCTTCACAGCTGTGTCCTCGTCGTTTTGCTCCAGAGAAGGAGTAGATGTGGCAAATTCGATCCCGGTCGCTGCATAGCGGCCGCGGAGCAATACAAGAATATTCAAGTAATGGTTGATCAATTGTGATGTCTCGTCCATGCCCTGCACCAACCGTCACATGTGTGGCCCGTACAGATTGTTATACATTAGTATCTTGTCCCCTGGAGAAGCTCTATGAAACTCGGTATTCCTCAACCTAGTGCCATCATGCCATAATTAAAAACGAAGTTGAGGATGACGCGTCCAATTTGACCGTTTGCGAGACGCTGTGCCAATTCTAATCTCTACAAGACTATCGTTATATATTCCATAAACATGCTTCCCGCATAGGAGGCAATTCGGGCATCAGGCCTCCCTCAAAACGACCCGTTTGAGCAAAAGACTGCCATTGTGCCTTTGACTCCTCATCATATGCCTCGACTGGGAGCTCAGTGTCTTTGTAGTACGCTGGTGCTCCATCGGGAAACCATATTCTTGTCCAGGACCCGTTGAATGCTCTTATCCCTGGACGGCCATCTTGATATGTGACTGTCTTGCCGTTCCACTGTGCCAGCTGACCGTCCATATTCTTAGTGGCGTAAGATGATAGGTTAGGATGCTGTTTGGAGCATCCTGGCGGATATGGGCCAGCGCCGCCGCCGCTGCCTGCCACTGCTGGCTTTGCAGCTTGAACCCCGTTATTAGAGCCGCCAAAAGGATTGGAAGGTGGGTTGCCTGTCGAGCTTAAGGCTTGGCCGAATGGAGATGGATTGCTTGCCTGCGTGAAGGGACTTGCTGCCGCTGCTCCGCTAGACTGTGATGCCTGGCCGAACGGATTGTTTGCTGCGGGGACAGATGGCTGAGCCGACTGGCCAAACGCACTGGTCGTTGCAGGCTGCGTCGGGTGTCCGAAGGGACTCACTGCGGGCTGCTGCGCAGGCTGTCCAAAAGGACTTGCACCGGCACCCTGGGCAGGTTGTCCGAAAGGGCTGGCCGTCGCTGATTTCGTCGGCTGTCCAAAGGGGCTCGAAGTCGCAGGCTGCGGTGCTGGGCTGAAAGGATTAGACACAGCAGGTTGGGATGGTGCGCCGAAAGGTGAAGCACCTTGCTGGTTCTGTTCGCCGAAAGGACTTGCTGGCTTGACAGTGCTTCCAAATGGACTTGCCGTGGTGTTCGAGTTGGAATTATTCGCCGCCACGCCAAATGGAATTGACGTACTTGGGTTCCCAAATGGATTCGGCTTCTGTCCCAATGCGCTCGTCTGACCAAAAGCACCAGAGCCTCCCGCTGGCTGCGACGCCTGCCCGAACGATGGTGCCCCAAAGGGGCTGGGCTTTTGGCCTAGTGCTGACGCCTGTCCGAACGCTGATGTCGTCGAGGGCTGGCCTGGCTGGCTGAAAGCTGGAGTAGGCTGGGCCGGCTGGCCAAACGCCGGCTTTCCAAATGCTGAAGTAGTTGGCGGTGGTTGTCCAAACGCCGATGTCGGTTGCGAAGCTTGTCCAAACGCGGGCGTGCCAAAGGGACTGGGCTTCTGGCCAAGTGCATTGGGCTGCCCAAAGGCACTGGTACTCGAGGGCTGTCCAAAGGTGCTCGCACCAGAGTTATGTGCTTGGCCGAATGGGCTACTAGTGTTGGAGGATGGAGTGTTGCCACCGAATGGAGAAGAGGATTGCGCATGGCTTGAAAAGGGATTCGAGGAGTTGGTGCCAGAATTGGACTGAAAGGGGCTGGCCTGCGAAAAGGCAGATTCAGCTCTATTTTCCTTAAGGAATTCGCCGGTGGTGCCGCCGGGCAGTGTGTTTTGTTTGCAGATATCGATTCGATTCGGATGACTGTTTCCAGCCGCAATGATGAACTGTATCGCACCGTCGAGATTTCTGACCGTTGTCTGGATCTGCTGCTCGGCCTGTTGATACAATTGCTGCGCTTCGTTGAGCTAGAGACGGTCAGCCAATGCCAGGTCTGTGGACGGAATAAGCTTCGTTCTTCGTACTGCCTGCTGTGGACTGCCTTTGGACGCTGCCAGTACGTGATGCAGTCGCATCTCCTCGAAGCTCTGTTCTCGAACACTGCCTCCAAATAGCTGCTCCGGTGCGTCCCGGCCAGGACCATACGCAGAAAGAATCCATTGCGGTCGCTCTGTCGTCAAGTCTTTCTCGATAGTCTCTTTGGTCATTGAATATGTGTTGGTGCCTATACTAAATCAGCCATTCTAACCACTGTGATTGTTTCATCGTCAGTTTCTGCTACGAACCATTGTCGCTGCTTCCGTTTCCGAATCCACCCCCGCTTGACGGGTTGTTGAAGGCTGAGAATCGATTGCCAGTCTGGTTTCGGTTTGTGTTTGGGTGTTCAAAGCGACAGTTCTCTAACAAATATGTGAGCAATGCGGACAAGACAGGTTTTTAAATACATCGTCAGGATAGCAGTCGCTCCTGTGTAGTGGGGGACGCACGTCCAAACCTGCAGTTGCCTGCATCCCAAAATTTGCAGACAACCATGGCAAGGTCAGAGGAGGCAGAAGTAGAGGTTTATACCCGTCTCGTCGATTTCATTTCGGGCGTCTAGATGGAATATTGATATAATCCTGGTCACAGACTTGTGCGTTTGGCTTTGTCGTAGTGGTGAAGGTCAATAGGTGGATTGGGTTGATAGGTACGTTCTTCACGCGGTTCAGCCTTTCTTGCTCAGCCTTGCTGCACGGGAGGACGCGTTCTGAGTGCCACAAGTGGAGAATAATACAGTTCGTAAAGTCACAAGTCCTCGGCAGCTCGCACTGTCAGTACTTCTTGATCTCAATACCATCGCCCACAAGCGTTCCGATACAATGCGATGCAAAAGTAGGTCAATATTCTATCGAGATGTTTATTACAGATAATTCTCAATGAATCAATTCAATTCGTGAAAACGTTTCTCATATATCAGCCCGCTACACCCCGTACACCAGAACCGAGCGCTCAGCTCAGGGCCTCCAGCTGCTTTGTGTTCCTTGGGTACATACCCAAAGCATGACAATTTTACAGTACATTGACAAGCTGACCACGTTCGTTCAATTTCATCCTAGTCCCGCCTGCGATACTCCACGAGGCAGCCATCCTTAACGCTGGTGAAAGTGTCGCTCAGCTGGAATTCCGACACACGGTGACGTCCATACTCAAAGTCCGGGCTACCCTCGCCAGGGTCCACCACGCCGACAGCCTTGCGCAGGTCATATAAGTACAGAGTGCGCGCCAGCGTCACCATCATTTCGACGTAGGCCAGGCCTTTGCCGATGCAACCGCGAGGACCCACGGAGAATGGGCAGAACGCGCTCTGCGCAGCGGTCAAATCGACCTCGGTCGTGGCGCGGCCCGTCGACGCCCTTGTAGCGCCAACAATCCACCTCTCGGGCTCGTAAGCAAACGGTGACGAGTAGTATTCCTCGTTGTGGTGAATGGTGTAGTGGGGCGTGCCGACAACGGTGCCAGCGGGAATGAAGCTTCCATCAATCTTCAAGCCACCCGGGAGAACCTCCCGAGGGAGCAGACCACCGACAGAGGGCGAGAGACGCATGGCCTCGTCGACGCAGGCGCGGAGGTAGGAGCACGAGTTTAGGGTCTGTCCCTGATGAATTTCCTCCACATCACTAAACTTGCTGCGGATCTCCTCTGTGGCCTTTTGAAGAGCTGCCGGGCTACGGGTAATGTAGAACAGAGTAGCGGCCATGGCAGTCGAGGTGGTGTCGGAGCCAGCAATGATACTGTTGGCTAGTCAGTTGCCAACGTTTTTCAAGCGGTGGCTATACTTACAGAAGGTTAGATTCGCTCCACAACTCGGGAGTAGAAAAGCCCTGGCCGGTTTCGGGGTCCCGGGCCTTGAGCAGGTGGTAGAAGAAGTCGCGTCGGTCAGTATCGTCGCCGAGCTTCGTACGCTCGGTCAGTTGACCCTTGCTGTATACCATGTAGCGAGCACGGCCGGCAGCAATCTGGGGGAACAGGAACTTGTCAAGCTTGAGTTTGTCGACGATTGGCATGGTGCCGCACTGGGTTTCTGCGTCAGCACGTCATTAAAACCCTTCTCTCCTATGAATGAGACCTACGATCAAGTGACGCTTGGTTGCGGCGGCAATTAGATCGAGCGCGAAACGGTTGTCAGGAGCCTCAAGCATGTGGAATGCTTTGCCGTAGGCAAGATCACCCAGGATATCCATGGCAAGGTAGTTGCACCAATCCGTCATGTTCTTGGGTGTGGACCAGCCCTTCTTCTCCAGATTATCGGCGCCAGCGCCGATTTGCGTGGTGAAGGTCCGTACGTTGGCCAGAATGTAGCGCTCCATCTCACGGATGGCGTTGTCGGAGAAAGACTGAGCCATGACGCGGCGCTTTCGCGCGTGTACGTCTTTGTCGCGCGTGTTGTGCGTGTTGGGGGCTGGGTGTACGAAGGCGTTGTAGAACTCGGCTTTGCGAACGTTGGAGCGGAAGCCATATATATCCTTGAGGGCCGTGTTTGAATTGAAAGACACGCTGTTTGGGCCGAAGCGAACGATTTTGCCATATTTCTCGTGCATGCGCCAGAACTCGAGGTGGCGGTCCCCCTTCCAGGCATGATATAACTGGTAAGCATCCGTGACTTTGGCAATGAGTGGCCCCGGGTACTTAGCCAGCGGGTGGAAGAAGATGCGATAGACAATGAGGATTATCGTCTATGCCTCTGGTTAGGCTATGTTTTCTTGACATGGGGAATTGCCTTGATAACGTACATACAGCGCCGCGGCGGCGGCGATGAGCCCTAGCCAGAACCACAGATGACTGAGGTTAGCCATTCTGCTCTGTTTCGAGATTGTGCCGGTATCAGGTTGGTTGTGGTGAATCTTCTACAGTTCACGCTGTTTGTGATATCACTTTTCGTAGGGACGAAGTCCAACCCAGCTTTCGAGATAAGCAAAAAGGCAGAAAGAATTCAGACTCTCTCCGATGAGGAAATGAGAGTTAAGTCCCCGCACATCTTCCGCCATCACCTCGTCATGCCCGCACACCTTATACACATCCACCTCCCTCATCCGGGGTTCCCAGCCCCAAACAGAGCTCGGCTTACACCGGTCCAACTTCTCCAAGACGCTTCCCCAAACTTCCCCAGCCCCACGACGCTGTCACTTGCCCCATTCGGCCGCCCACGGCTATCGGCGGAACGCTCATCCATGGCCAAGTACCAAATTCTGCACACATTTTCTGACCTCGATCTTGAAACGTGCGTATCGGCTGCCCAATCATTGCGATGACATTACCCACCGCGGGCGGCATTACGCGGAGCAGCGCGGGCCTGGAGGACGTCCACGCCTGCTTTCCGCGGTGGGTCTTATGCCGGAACACTGGATTGAGGTGGGGTCACTTCTCCGCCGCCGAAGGCACCATGGTGCGGGCCGACTGTTGAGTATTCGTATGGTTGCTTCCATGGTCTCATCTTGAAGTGATTACAACTTTTTATCCCCCATCGTTGTCCTGCTGCTTTGTTGTCGCATGGCAAGTTCTGGCGAGTTTTCGCAAGTCGTGATGGCTTGTAAGACGTAACACGCATTTGCGGACGTAGTCTACATTCCTGTGTTCTAGGCGCATTATTGTTTCGGCCCTCTCGTCGATTGAAGGTTTACTAAAAAATATCTCAAGAGCAGAGGACACGGACAACAATGTTACGGGATTAGGGACAACATGACCGCACGCATGGACGTGTGCGTGTAATTTAGTTGTTTGGGTGTGGTCATCATCAATTGTCAATTCTAGCACTTTTGTACATATTTCAGTTTACACAACATAGAAGAGACCATATTTTCCAACCAATGTTCGCCCCATTCCAGTCATTCAAACCTCAGTTGTTGTAGTATCTGGGCTCGTCGAAAACATGGTATCTGTGATCACGGACGCCCTGGCCTCGGAACAGTGCCGGGAATCTCCAACCCACAGGCACATCGTCCTCATTGACTCGACGGTTGCGGGTCTCGTCGTCAAGAGCCTCGATCGCATTACTCTCTGCTTCAGTTGCGGGAATGACGAATTTGGCGGCCTGCAGCTCTGTATCCGTAATGGTGCTACGACTGACACGCGCGTATGCCACTCGCTTGAGACGTTTAAACAGGATGTACTCGCACCAGCGGTCCCAGTCCGACGGGTCGACATCATGCATGCCCGACACATCGCTGACATAGGTGTTGTAGTTGCCCTGGAGCGGCTTGGTGACAAGGTAACTAAGGAGGATCGCGGGGCGCGGGGTCGAGCCCATGAGTTTCGAGAGGTAAAGTGACTGCAGGCGGCGATCTTCAGGGTCTTCTTCCTGGCCCGAGTGGAAAACAAATACATCCACCTCGCGGCCGTAGACATCCAGTGTTGCATGAATTGCCGGCGCCAGCTCGCCGACAGGAGAGGGAAGTAGGTGGTGCTCTGACTTGAGAATAGGGTACTTGGAAAGAAGCACTACGCCCCATGTGTGCTTGTTGGGACCTGGGCCATAATCGACATACATGCCGAGGTCCTCCGCAAGAAACTGAGAAGTGTCGCGGTTGCCCATGATGATGCGCTGACAGTCCGTCTCAATGAGGGCCACGACATCGAGTTCCATTTCTTTGATGAGATCACGCATACGGTACTCGGATGACCACATGTCGTTGTCCAGCGCAAAATGAATCGTCCAGACGCCCGCCGTCATGACACGATCTTCTCCGTGATACGGCTCGTAATCGTTGGTTGGGAAACGCAAGAACGCAGCCGAAAGGAAGAACAGGTTGACTGCGATGGCGGCAGCCCTGTGGAACTCACGGTGCTGGAATACTGAGGCTGATGGGCGCTGGGCCTTCTTGCGGCGACTCTGTGCTGTCGTTGAGCCAAGTCCCAGCACACCGAGGCCAATGAGCAGCATCATGGTCGCCATGACCCAATCAGTGTGCTCACGCACATAGGGGCCGCCCGGCACAAAGGCGTAGGCAACAACCCAGACAGAGAAGAGGACCAAAAAATTATAAAAGAGAAAACCTAGGCCAAAAGTGATGACGGGGTTCCTCTTCGCAGCACTGCTGATGATTGGTCCCGCAATGGCCATGAGATAAACCGTTAAAGCAAGCGCTCCGTAATAGCCAAACCAGTTGTGGTGGTAGGTTACAACATAAGCACCGGCGCAGCCAGCACTATATGCAGCCCAACTCGTGACCAAAGAAGGGCGAGACTGACCAAATAGCACACCAGCTGTCATAGCAACACCCGTCAGCCAGCCATATGTGTTAGCAGTCGGTCCACGAATAGGGTAGCCCTCCCAAACCCAGAGAATCATGGTGCTGCTGTCGGAAAGGAGCCAGTGCATGCCAAAGAAGACACCACCAGTGCCGAAAGCTGCTAACAAAGATGACCCACTGCGCTGGGGGTCAGAGGCAGATTGGCCGCTTGTTAGGGGCGCCTTGCGGGTGAAGCGGAGGGCGGCTAACGTAGCAAGGATACCTCCAATGCCATTCCAGCCTCCATTCGCAGCGTGCATGATTGGCCAGACAGGGTTGTTGGTCCACCAGGCAAACTTGATGGCGGAAGACAGGACCAGACCGAGAGTAAGAGCCAGGAGTTTTGACTCAAGTCTTCCTTCATGGACAGACTCCGCATAAAAGGTGGTGGCCCAGCCCAAACAGGCCATTGAGACACCGAAAGAGACGGCAAAGAGGCGATAGACTGGGGACTCGACCTTGTAGGCCACGACGGCTGACAAGGAAAGCAGGTGAACGATGCGCTGGTTGGCAACGACCATTCGGCGAAGAGGACCAATGGATAGCAGGAGTGGTGAAACAGAAGCCATGACGACCACTTCGTAACCGGAGAGGCCCATGTACCACAAGGGGAAGTACCAAACGGACACACCCAGGCTGGTAAGGATGGTCCAAAAGATGTAGCCATGATACACCTCCGCAACGGTGTCGATAGCTTCCGTCCAAGTGAATTTAACGGACAAGATGCCGGCAGAAGCCTTCTTTTTCCTAAGTGTTGGTCATTAGCGGAGTGCCACAGTGACAAAGGTCCAGCGGGTGTCGATCGACTTACTCCTTCTCAAGGACTGCTGAGGGAACAGAGGACCGGTTTTCACTAGAACCAAAACTTTAGAATCCAGTCCTATCGCGTTTTATTTCTTTGAAAATGTACGATAGGTACAACGCTATTTCGGAAGCCAATGCACGTACCCCTTGCTCGCGCCCTGAACGTCCTTGATGATCACTTGGAATGTTCTGAAGTCGTAAGCCGTCACAGCGTCGAAGGCGACATCGAAAAGAATGAGCGACCATTCGAAGAAAGCGTAGGTCGTATAGGCTGCGTGGGTCAGCACAGTGGCACGTGCAGTAATTCGGCCAACTCACCTCCGGGCACTCGGTGGACCTTGTGCTGAATGAAGAAGTAGATGAGAGGCACGAGTGTGCCAAAGAAGGAACTAGCAATGATCTTCCTGTAACGGATTGCCTTGGGATTGGATGGGCTAAGGGTAATACAGCCAATAGTCCACGGCACCGTCGCAACGATGTAGGAAATCATGAAGATATCATGCCATTGGTGGTCGTCAGTCGAAGTGACGTAGGTGAAGCCACCGCAGGTTAGTGTTCGGAAGATGCCCATCGCAAAGATGAACTTTGGCAATGTTTGGCCAGGCTTTCTGGTGAGAAGATACCATAAACCGACAAGGGCAAATCGAGGGCCTGAGGTGATAGCGATGAAGAGCATAAAGAAGGACCGTTCGGGATATTTGTCGCCAATGGTTGCGGAGACGGAGGGGAACCATTCTTCGGGGTACCCGTACCACTCATTCTGGACGATCTTCTTGTAGTGGAGAGAGACACCGACGATAAATGCGCTGATGAAGGCAGCTAACATGCGGTCAGTGATGCATCAGGTGATGCGGAGAGCTGGCCACCAGAGCCGAGGGGCACATACTGTAGGCGACGGTGGTATGCAACCAGCTCACCCACTGGCCACCGAAAGCCAGCACGACACCTCCGTCCTTATCCTTGTACCTCGACGACATTTCGACAGGATTAAAAGCAACAACAGAGGTTTTTAAACAGCATCCGAACAATCCGGATGCGAAGAAAACGGGGGCGGACGCAGTGGCCGACCAAAAGAGCGTTGGGAATATGGAGGCGACAGATGGGAAAGAGAAGTGAAGCGCGGATCGCGTGTCGTGTCGTGTTCGGCTATGTTCGTCTTGCTTGTGACTACCTACCTAGGTACCTACTTCAGGTACCTGGCCTTACAGCCAATTCGAGCACTCAATTGCTGGACGGCTTCAGCCTCCACCCTCTTCTGGACTAGCTCACTGATAAGATTTGTTATCTCAAGTTCCCACTTTAACTTCGATGGCGGCCGCCAAACTTTTTCAATTGCGGAAGGTTGATAAATCGCTTGCCTCAAGTACTTGACCGACTTGACAGCTTACGACATTTAGTCGATCAAGATCAAGATGGCGGGTGTTGCAGAGAAAGCTCGATTCTACTTGGAGAGGTCAGTTCCTCAGTTGCGAGAATGGGAGGCGAAGGAAATCTTCACCAAGGTAGACAATAACCCCCCACCACCATTCTTCAGCCACCACGAGCTCTGACACATTACAGGAAGAGATTCGCAACATTGTACAGCGTCGCAGCGATTTTGAGCACCGGGCGCTTGCACCGGGCGTTCAACCTACCGACTTCACGAACTATGTCGCTTGGGAAATTTCACTTGATGCCCTGCGAGTGAAGCGCTGCGAACGCCTCAAGATTCGTCACGTCGCTTCGCAGCATGCCACTCAGGCTCGGGTTCTAGCTATTTACGAGCGAGCCGTCACGAAACGCCCTGCATCAAAGGAGCTGTGGCTCGATTATCTTACCTACACTGAACGAATCAGGGCTACCAAGAGGTGGAGGAGGACTATGACCCGTGCCCTGAGACTTATGCCACGCGATGCAGAGCTCTGGGTGCTCGCAGGACGCAGGGCCGCAAAGAATGGCGATATGGGTACTGCGAGGGGATATTTCATGCGCGGCTGCCGATTCTGCACTGTAGATGGCGGACTGTGGATCGAGTACGCTCGGTGCGAGATGGAGTGGCTGGCCAAGATGGAGCGTAACCGCAAAGACAGCAAGAAGGGGGGGAGGGTTGGTCCCTTGGCGGGCGAGCAAGTTGCAGAAGGCGACGCCATCATGTTCAACGTTGGAGACGACGACTTGAACGATGAAGATGAAGGCACAGCCATCATGCCAGAGCCGGAGGCCGAAGAGCCCGTTTTTGATGAAAAAACCGCCAGTACACTGGAGCGCAACCCAGCCATGGATGGCGCGATACCGATGGCTATTTTCAACATTGCAAGGAAACAACCGTTCTTCAACGACGCAACCGCCGAGCTTTTCTTCGACCTGTTCGCCGTCTTTACCAAGGTGTCAGCGCAATCCGTGCTCATCCAACATGTGCTTGCAGCCATGCAAGAGGACCACCAGACAGCGGCTTCAACATGGGGCTGCTACACGCGCTTTCCGCTGGTGGGCATCAATCCTTACACGGCCGACTTCCCCCGCGGTCTTCGAGAAGCCTTGTCCCGACTCAAGGTCGGTTTGGAAGCAACATCAGAGTCTACCATGTTGAAGACAAAAACAATTGCGTGGATAGAGCCCATTCTTGGTTTGGAAAATTTGGACGCAGGTATTCGGGTGGTCTTGGAGCATACTAAGGCGAAGTTGCTTGCATAGCATTATCATCATTGAAGCTTGCCTGTTATGGTATTTTACAGGCAGATCTGGTCTAGTGTGCCTCATTACTCGCTGTGGCTTTTCCAGCTACCGAACATTTTATTTGCCCTATCATGGCTGCGGCGATGACGGAAAGGATTGTGCCGATATCCTCTCCGGGGACTGGTGCCAGACTTGTTGAGGATTCAAAGGACGATGTTCGTGCCTGTCCATGCTTGACGTGGTTGCCCTCGCTGAGCCAGGGCCCTATAAGGAAGGCTCCTTCGCATCCATCAAGCTTTGGGCAGCATCAATGGCCAGTATGGCATCCCAAGCATCCTGGCCTATGGTGCTGACAACCATTTGGGGCTGCTTCAGTACCTGCATGCTGTCAAAGATGTGCTCGTGTTCGGCACTACGGATGCGCCCGAGCCCGACTGGGCTGTTGAATTTACGCTCAAGTGTAACGTGAATACAGATAAAATCAAGCTTGTCGATGTCCACGTTGCGGGCGTAACAGTTTCCTTGACGGATGTCGTAGTATGGTGAATCCTTGTCACATGCTGAATCTGAAATGGTTGAGTCAGCCGAAAGTTATTTTGGCAGGGCCGTGACTTGGTGTCGCAGACTTACATTCAGGGCTCTTCTCCCTGGAAATGGTGACAATGCCAACAATGGAAGGGCTGCCCGAGACCGCGTGTAAGACGAGGACTCTGTCACCTACCTTCATCTGACGCATCAAACTTTGAGAGGGGTACGACCGAATACCTGCAGACAACTGCCGTCAGCTCAGCCACAGACAACTGGTGAGGTAACGAGAGTCTTCAACTGAGTACAGACCTTCGACGGCAAGCGGCTCATTCCCGCAGTCATCAATTGAGAAGCCGGCACGTCTGCCCTCAATAGTGCGATGCGGGCAAGCCTTGAGAACCCAGAGAAGACATTTTCCAACCTTGCGCTCAATTTTTACGCCGTTGTCCCAGAGAAGCGCTCTATCAGCCTTGCTGAATTCTTTCTTCAAAGACTTTCTGCCTGTAGCAGAAACGGCCATGTTGCTTGGCATATTCTAGAAGCTGCGTCCACGTGTCGGTCTGTTGGCGCGGCTGGCAGTCAGAAGGTTGCTGTAACTTCTTCTGCGGGCCATGAAGTACGGAAAGTGAGCCTTGGCGCGTCTCTGACGGATATGGCGGGCGAAATACTGAAATCTCTTCGATGGGTTGGAGCGGGGCTGCTTGGAAGATTATCACATAGCAAGAGAAAGGTTCAATGAGTTTTGTGTACTTCGTTGTTGTTTCTTATATTTGACGCTGGAAGTTCAAGTCGTAGCGGGCCGGATGCCTGGCTAGGTACTCAGGGAGTTGTAGACGCGACGCAAGAACGGCAACCATCATTATCGAATTAGCAAGTTATCGGTGATTGGAGATAGTATGTATATGCGATAGCACAGCAAACCAGCCCTTCGCTTTGGTCGTTTATGGAGGCTGTTAGGAAAGCCCTATCAGTACATCCCAGGTGAGTGCGGTCAAAAGCGCAGAAGACGTTTGCAACAGTGCTACGGACCACTTGAATGAGTGATCTCAAAGGTGTATCCCTTATGGATGGAAAGAGAGACGGAGGTAGGACCAGGCGAGAGGAGTTCCTTGAGATAGAGCCCTGCAATCAAGCGGACCTGCAAGTATCGAATAAAAAGAACAGCCATGCCCATGACAGGTCATAGCTTCATAGCCACCGAAATTTCAAATCAACTGGCCTACAGTAAGCAAGCCGTATCACCTTGGCCGGGTGCTGTGTACGAGTCATGAGAACTCGGATACACAAGCCAAAAAACTGTCTAAGAAGGCGCTCATCCAAGGTAATCCCGCCAACCAACTTCAAGGCGATGCATTGCCTTGTGAGACAATCAACTTGACCCGGAGGAAAACTAGGACACGCAACAATCGGAGCTTGCAATATGTCGATAAATCTCAAAGGACTCCTCATACAAGTTACTTCTATCAATTTGTGGCTGCCAGGGTGATGCTGTACCTGACGGCAAGCATGAAGTTATTCCGGGTGCTTTGGCCGGCGAAACAGCCGGAAATGGTGACTCTGACATAGCGATCACGAAGAAGCTGACCATCAGTTCTTGCAACTAACATACAGCTGCGGCTCAGAAGCTATTGACAGTCAGGAGTCTGCTTTTTTCAGTGGTTGTATGCTATCTCACCTCAGTACTCAGTGTTAGTATATGTATATGTGTGTCCCGTATATCAGCCAGGCAGCCTGTCCATATGTGTGATTGGGTGAGCTGACTTGGACGTCGAATTTCATGGTGGCCCCTGCACGTATCCAAGTATACACAAGCTCGCTTGAAAGGTGTTGCAGTTCACGCTCCACAGATGCATCACGGTAATGGGTAACGAAGGAAGGCAAGTTGTGGTTGTAAGGTACAGTACTGACTCCCTCCCTTTTGAGCATGGTTCTTAGGTACCTTACCTATCCCGTTGACCATCGTCGTGTCTGTACGAGGCCCACCCCAAACCCGTAGACTGAGCCTGAAGACGCAATGCGTTAGCCGCTCCACAACTCTCACAGCTGATTGGCTTACAAGCACCCATGCTATCCACATAGACCAATCCTCTTTTGGATTGCACTGATGCGGCCTGAAACCGCCTACATAGGTACCTACCTTAAGGTGCCTTACCTAGGTAAGGTAAGGTAGGTAGGCAAGTAGGTGCCTTGAGGAAGGGCGACACGAAAAACCCCCCTTGCTGCCTGGCTTGATCCTGCGTCCATCCCCCTGTGTGCTTCATTCCGTTCGAGTCAACGCGTGGAGGCCTCAGGCATCGACCACACGGACAATCAGGAAGACTGGCACAAGTACCAAGCTTTTCAGGTGTTGTTCATCAGTCGTCCTCGCCGTTGCCTATTTGCGCGCCCATCATCCACCCATTTCTGTCGCTCTTGCGCTCCAGAGTCCACCTGTTGAGGTAAGCTACTGCCCCGACACGCGACCTTTGCTCGTTGTCATCTGTCGCGTCCATCACACACCCTCCGAATCCATCCAATCTCGCAGTGTCCCTATCTCCCCCGGCCCGATACGATCTATTGCCCTGCTCGTCATTCTGCTATCCCTTTCCTCGTGGCCCTCCTCGTCTGCTCTGAAGCCATCGCGACATTGTTCTCGACGTGGTCGGTGCCAGTTTTTTTTGTCATCACTGCGCTATCATCTGACTAGCCACGGGCCTACGCTCTTTTTTTCTTCACACAACCAAAGCCCCCTCCCTGGCCAGACTGGAACCGAAAAGCACCCACCTGTTTTCCCACACCCACACTCGTCCACCCCCCGACCTGACCCCCGAGCATCGCGTCGCGTCCATCGCGACCGCCCACCTCCGTGCGACTTCCATCATTTCTGTCGTCGCCTATCATCGCTTTCATTCCATTGGCATCCTGGTTTTCCATTTTCGCGCTGCTGACTGCCGAAGACGTCCCCAGCTGCCAATGGGTTGCTTAGCATCAGCCTTACTCTGAGCGCCTGTATCAACGACGCTGCCTCCACCAACCATAACCTCCACAACGATCCCAAGGCCGATGGCCATATCGTCGGCGCAGGCCATCCTCGCATGAACCATCTCAGCGCCAATCCCTCTTCTGCCACGATGGATCCATCCGCCTTTATGGGCAATCCTGCCCAATTTAATCCCTCGCAATTTGCCAGCGCCCAGCAGCAACAGCAGCATCAGCAACAGCAGCAGCAGCTGGTCGCCATGCAGAACGGACAACTGCGCAATGCCTCTCCCTCCTTCCAGAACCCTGCCTATCAAACCAACCCCGTTGTTCCGTCAAAGCGACCTCGCCCTCGCGAAGACAGCCTTGCTGGGTCGCCGCGACAAAACCCAGGCATGCTGCCGACTTCGCGCTCTGATACTCCCCAGCAATTTCCCGGATACCAGTCTGGTGGCATGCCGCAACAGCACCAGCAGCAGAACCCTGGCCAGCCGCAGCCATCGCCGTATAACCATCTGCAGCCAAATGGTTCCGCTAATGCGACGCCGTCGCCCATTATGGGCAGCAACATGCGCCCTGGAAGCGTCCCACAGCGAGTCGCGACTGCGTCGCCGCATCCCTTTTCTCCCAGCACTCAACAGCAATTTGGGCCACAAGCATCTCCGGTACCATCCGAACACAGCAGCACACCACAACCAAACCCCTATATGCAGAACATGCAGAACATGCCGCCTGGCTTCAATCAGAACTTCACGCCAACACCTTCACCTGCGCGTCCTTCGCCGAACCCTAATGCTATGACTGGAATGATGCAGCAGCAGCAACATCAGCAGCAACAGCAACAACAGCAGCAGCAGCAGCAGATGGGCGGCCAGATGCCGCAGCAAATGGGACAGATACCGAATCAGATGTTCCCCCCTAATTTGCAAGGACGTAATCCCACGGAACAACAAAAGATGGCTGCGTACCAAGCTAGATTACAACAACAACTTCAAGCGCAGGGAAACATGCAGAACATGCACCCTGGCATGCAGCAGAACATACAAATGGCAGCCCAAATGCAGGCTCAAAACCTGTCTCAGGGAAGAGGCATGGTGCCAAAGCAACCGATGCAGCCCATGCCTAATGGACAGATGCCGCAAGGGGGCACACGGCCTCAATCACGACAGCCCATGGGTCAGGATCAGTTCATGAAGAGCTTATCCAAGTTCATGCATTCAAAAGGCTTACCTCTGGAGACAAATGTTGTCATTGGGAACCGGCCGGTTAATTTAATGCACCTTTTCCAGGCTGTTCAGAGTAAGGGTGGCTATAAGTCCACCACTGCCTCCAACCAATGGCCACATGTATCCAACGCCATCGGATTCCATCCTGTCCAGATACCGCAAGCGCCGTCCATGCTCAAAGATATGTACGAAAGGAACATCCTGCGGTTCGAAGAATTCTGGACTGCTCAGCAGAACCAGCAGCGGATGATGCAGCAGCAGCAGCAGGGTAGACAAACCCAACCCGCCCCTAGTGGCCAACCACAACCCTCGCCCGCGAAGCAAATGTCGCCGCAAGCTCAGGCTTCTCAAGGCATGATGCAGGCTGGACAGCCGCAAGCCCCGCAGGCTCCGCAGCAGCCAGTAGCTCAGCATCAGCAGCAGCAGCATCAGCAGCATCAGCAACCGAACCCCCAGTCGCAACATCAACAGCAACATGCGCAGCAACACCAACAGCAGCCGCAAGTTTCACAATCACCACTGCCGCAACAGCAGCAGCCGCAGCAACATACTCCGCAACTACAGCAGCAACCTCAACAACCAAAACCACCCCACATAAGCTCCATGCAAGGTCAGGCGCAGCTCAAACAACCACCTTTCGTCGGCCCACAGGGCACGAACGGGAGCACTGCACACCAAGGCCAGACACAGTTGGGCCTTGCAACTAGCACGCCGGGACAACATCGGAACAGTCTCCCGAGAGGCATTGAGCCGGTCGTGAGCGCAGGCCAATTGAACGCACCTGGGCCTTTCCCAGCTGCGACGCATGCGCATGCCGAACAGATCCCTTCTCTACCTACACAGTCCGACGCACTTGCTGGACCCTCACGCTCTTCTGGCAAGACGAATTTGCCAAAGCTTGTGCGTCTTGCGGCTGCTTCAGATGCATACCCCTGTGATGTTCGGCTCCCTCAGCCTGATGCATTTGGAGGCTTCAAGCTGGCCCAAGTCGATCTAAAAGGCATGATGATTGAACAGTTCAAGCCTGATGTTCCAGGCGTATGGGAGCTGGGCATGGTCGATCTCCAAGCCTTGACGCGCAGTATCGAGTCGGGAATTCATGGCGAAGTGCGCATGGCGCTCGACACGCTTGCTACCGTTACACAAACTCCACCGAAAGACTCAAAAGACCCCCTCTTTATTCAGTTGAAGTCGTGTGAGGAGCTTGTTGAAGCACTTGTTGAATGCGCCGAGGAGCAGCTGGAACAACTTGCAGAGAACACAGTCGAAGTATCTGACGACATACAGTTGGCGGCATACGAAGACATTGCGCGAGCCTGTTGGGTTGATCGACTAAGCGTTCGCAAACTTCCCGAATTTGCCACCCCGGAGTACGAGCTTGACAGAGCCGTAGACCGATTGACGTGTATTTTCACAATCCTACGAAATCTCTCATTCGAACCAGAAGCTGAGCCTACGCGCACATCCCCACAGCTGCCGTTTGGTCCGCATC
Organism: Verticillium nonalfalfae; assembly: GCF_003724135.2. Classification (NCBI taxonomy): domain Eukaryota; kingdom Fungi; phylum Ascomycota; class Sordariomycetes; order Glomerellales; family Plectosphaerellaceae; genus Verticillium; species Verticillium nonalfalfae. The sequence continues at coordinate 19,361 of NW_021167251.1, read as the reverse complement.
ATAATCATCAAGTCTTGGCAGACGAGTCTGTCATTAAACTCGTCTGTGACATGATACGCTATCTCGGCACCCGGAATATGCTGCTCCGAACGCATGCCAACACGTTGGACTTCATGAAGGACGCAATTACTCTTTTATCCAACATTGCAGGTGCAGTGGAAATTCCAGGGCGCGAGCAAGCGCTCTGCTTGCTGCATTTCTTGCTTGCTTTCGCACCTGGACCGGGGCCATCGATCCGTGACGATCGACTATATTTCCCCCCCTTCGAACCTGCTCTCCAACCATATCTCTTCCACGCTGTCGACGCTCTAGCCAAGTTCCTCGCCCGCGATGAGCCTAACCGTACATTTTACAAGACTATATTCGCTCTGGACGCTGGGAGTACGACACCCTATGAGCTCATGACCAAGACGTTCGCTCTGGCGATCTCAGTGGTTCCTATTCAATTATCCGAGGGTCAATTGAACCGAGCGGTCATGTCGCCTAAGCTGCGCATTGCTATCGAGAACCGCGCGCCATTGCTCATGCAGGGTTTGTTGGCTGCAGGGATCCTAGCATCTCTGGCACCAAGCTACGAGAGCGGTGTCGCCAGAGCCTGGCTATCCAACGGGGATGGCTTTGCAGAGGCGTTGTACTTCCTTGTCCAAGTCCTCAGTCATCAGTACGAACAATCCAGTGCCGGCCGTGACCAGGACTTTCCCTACATAGTGGCACTCAGCGTGTCTCTCTTGCGAAAACTGGGCGAACGCGCCTTCGACCCAACCGATCCTTCAGCACTCCCGGCCAACGCTCTGCCCTCAGCCGAAAGCGTTTTCGGCATCATGTCAATGAAGTCATCGGAATGGGCACGGGACGGGATTATCCGGGACCTGACTGCGTATGCCGACCTGCATCGATAAGTCAAGGTGTTATGGACCAATTAATATCTCCTACATGGCGCAGCACTGGCACAGATGAGGTTTGCGAAAGCCGAGGGCGAAACAGAATTGGAGAAGAAGTAAAAAGGCGCGGGTGTACATCAATTGTGGTGCGAATCATACCTGGCTGACCCAGGTTGTATCTTGTATCTCTTGTTGTAAGTTGTTAAAGCGAGTTGTAGGACGACGGCGCAACGGTTTGTGCACGGGCTCTTTTCTACAGCAGAACCAGCAAGGGCCGGACTTCGATAGAAAATACCCTTGGAGTGCTTCATGTCATCTACCATCACGTTACATGCACATCTTACTCCCATCCTGTTCCCAACCTGTTCCCATTTGATGTACAGTCTACAATTATCTGATGGTACAACCCTAAAGATTAATGTCTCTGCAGGTATAATCTTATGTCCAGACCCCAGATCTCTTCCCGTTCAAGATTTATAACCGGTAAAAGCGTGGTGTGTTCACTTCTCCACATGCTTAACCCGCATTCTGTTAAGGCGATGGCCCCTCAACATTTATGGTGGGCTTATGAGGATCACCAAATTCGTCAGCAAGCCACTTCTTTACTTCCGTGACATGTAGACCCTGCTGTTGTCAGTCACGGCTATGCCTTCAGTGCTGAGAACTATAACGCACCTTAATTTGAACATGGTCCGTCACAGGCGATATCGTGATATCCTCCCTCGGAAGACCTGTGGCATTGGCAAGGTCCTGTGCAAATGCACGTTTGTCACCCGCAATGCGCTTGATGACCGTAAACTTGGATTGCCCAGCAGATTTGGTGCGGGGATACACAGGGTAGTTCTTGGATGGGGTAAGGTCGACAAGGTAGGCTCGTTTAGAGGTTCTCGTAGATTCGGTGGCGTTCCGGACTATGGTTGAACCTGTCATAGGCTTTGAGGGAGGGATCGCGGTCTCGACGGCAATGGAGGTTGACGATTCATGAACCGTGGTGACAAAGCGGACGAAGAAGACGGACCGGGAAGGAGAGATGGCTGGGGAGCGGGCTCGGAGTGCCCTAGCGATAAAGGCGCTCATGGTGACGGGGGAGGGATGCCGTAGCCCGGGTACTGAAAGATTGCAGACGACGGGATCTAGGTCCAACTCGTTGAGGCCGATCTCAGAAGTTTCTCTATGCTGGACCGCGCCGGTTGAACACCGGCAAACAAGATTATGTTTCCTTTCCACAAGGTGCCGCTTCACTAGGTACCTACCTACTTTACTTTAGTACCAGACTGCACCTATTGCTCCACTTTAAAATTAACAGAGCCCGGAGAAACACCGGCACGCAGTCAAACCCCCACCAATATTGCGTTTGGCAAAAAAAGGCCCAAAACTCAGTCTCTGCCCCTCCTACGACGACGACGCCAGCAGGATCGCCCTCTGTCTACTCCAAGCGACGACCATCACCGACGCTGTTCCCCTCCTCCCGACCGATAAGATTCTTTTCAAAGGACGAAACACTTACCGCCGTTCCCGAACCCACGTATATCGGCCCAACATGGAGGATATTTATGCAGCCCTCGATGGCGAGAACATCCTCCCCAAGCTTGCCTCGCAGCTCAGCAGACATTTGCTGTTTCCACTCGTCGAATTCGAGGCAGGTAGAGCTGAGGACAACGGAAACGAGGAGAAGGCTAGGCAGATCTTGAACGGCAAGCTCAAGCTGCTGCAGGACACCAACATGGCTGACTACGTCGCCGAACTCTACAAAGAAGTGCACAATGTGAACGAGGCGCCTGCCGAGTACGCCAAGAAGCGCAACGATGTCATTGCCCAGCTGGAGAAGTACGAGCAAGAGACGGCCCGCATCTCGGAACTCCTGACACGCGAGGATGTCGTGGGACAGCTGCGCAGCGACAAGGTGGCCAACTTGGAGTTCTTGAAAAAGGACCACGAGGTGCGTCTGTGAAGCAATCTGACGATAATCAACAAATACTCATACTCCTTATTTAGGTCACTATTGAGATGGTCGATTCTTTGTACGACTTTGGTCAATTTCAATTCCGTTGCGGCAACTATGGCGCTGCCGCAGACCTGCTCTATCAGTTCCGCGTTCTCTCCACCGATAACGACAAGGTGGCACAGGCGACATGGGGAAAACTGGCATCCGAGATTCTAACGACGAACTGGGACTCGGCTGTTGAAGAGTTGATGAAAGTCAAAGAGAGCATCGACACAAAACTCTTCAGCAACCCCCGCGCTCAGCTTGATCACCGCACCATGCTAGTTCACTGGGCTCTCTTCCCCCTCTTTAACTCTGAAGCCGCGCGCGAGCCCATTCTCGACCTCTTCTTCACTGCCCCTTTCATCAACACAATTCAAACGTCGTGTCCCTGGATTCTGCGATACCTGATTGCCGCCGTTATCACCGGTCGCTCCCGTAGCCGCAACTCGAGCCAGCACCAGAAGCAGATGAAGGATGTCGTCCGCTATGTCCGGCAGGAAGCCTACGAGTACAGCGACCCTATCACTGAATTCATCTCGGCTCTCTACATTGCCCACGATTTCAACGCCGCTCGCGAAGCCCTCGCTCGTGCGGAGGAGGTCTGCCGAGGTGACTTCTTCCTCGGCGCGACAGCAGATGCCTTTGTCGACGCTGCGCGCCACCTCATCTGCGAGAGCTACTGCAAGATCTTTAGCCGGATGAACATCCGCGACCTCTCTGCCAAGCTTGGCCTCAACCCCGATGATGGCGAGAAGTGGATCGTCAATCTCATCCGCGAAACCCGCCTGGATGCCAAGATCGACTCGCGCGAGGGTACTGTCGTCATGAACCACCCGCCTAACAACGTCTACCAACAGGTTATCGAAAAGACGAAGGGTGGGTTCTTCCGGACGCAGGTACTCAACGCCGCTGTGTCCAAGTCGTGAACGATGATTTCCCCACTAGCATCACATCATTACAATGTGTGCCACGGGGCGCGCGCCGCTGTCACGAGACTACCATTGTCGAAACTACCATGTCGTGGAGCCCTCAGCCAGCGTGCGCGAGCATACTTTCATCCGGATGCTTTAAAGCGGCGTCCGACACCAGGGCGAATGACGAATTAAAAGTGGAGGCAGCGGAGAAGGGAGGCAAGCCTAAAATGACTTGCTTACATCACATGGCATGGCGTTCGGGTACGAAAGGGACGGCGGGCGGATGACGGTCAGGATCAGTCACCCACATGGGTAAGGTAAGGGCATGCTGAGCATAGATGATCAGTTCCCTGATCATTGGCTAGGTCGTTGCGCGTACGCGCGCATGGCCAGGTGCGTCTTATCTCTCACTTGCCCCGCCGGCTTTTGTTTTGAGTTGTAGAAATGGAATGATTTAATACCATGACAACGCGTCGTGCAAGGTGCGTTTGATCATGAGTTTCAAGTGATGTGAAGCAAGTAGAATCTTGCTTCTAGCTTATCATAAGTATTCCTCTCGCGCCATTGTGAAGGAGTGGCGAAGTTGGGGGATTTCATTCTGCCCAAACTCCGGCGGTGAGTGTTAGACCTCAACGTTTTCCCTCACAGCAAGAAAGACCTGTCCCTTGAGAGCCTCAATAACGCTGTTCCGTATCCACCAGCCGTCACCTTCCTCCTTAGCCTCCTCCTCGCCTTCAAATTCCTCCTGCCGCTGCCCTGGCTTCTGCAGCCCATTGGCAACAGCAGGAGCGACCTTCCGAGTTTCCACTCGATCTCGAACATCCGCCCATCTGAATAAGAGCTTGAGGCCTTGCAATCTCTCCCGTGAAAAGCTTTTGGCACTTTGTTCCAGAACGAGGCGTGTATCAACAGCAGAAGTAACGGTCACGCTCCCATGCATAGCAGCATTACCACCGAGCACAAGTTCCTGCTCAGCATGAGAGAGGCCTTGCAATGCTTCGCCGCGAAATATCCACACCAAAGGGTCGTGTTGGCCCCCGCCGTGCGTGGCGTCCGCCAGAGAGCTGCGCCCCAGCGCACGGAGCGTAGCAGAGAAAGGAGCCTCGAGAGGGGGACGTCTCTTGAGGAATAAGCTTGGGTTCTTGGCCATTGTTGTCAGAAGCGTCGCATCGCTTTTCAAGTCCAGTTCCACATCCCAAAAGTCAGGACCAGCATGAGTGCGAAGAGAAGCGATATCTGACAGTGGTGGTAATAGACAGGGGGTGGTACGAATCAGAACATCGTGGTCCGGATTTAATGATGACGAGTGAGCCGCGGGATATCTCATGCGTATATGGATAGGGACGCTGATAGGCTGCCCTGTTGCGACATCTTTGGCCACTAGACATCTCGGATCGGTTGCGAGGACCCAGAAGTGACGGAAAGCTTGCAGATGCGCGCGGTTGTCCATCACCGATATTGGAAGCACTGGATAGAAAGCTACCAATAGACAACCGACGGCAAGATCGCTGGTACCGAACGTTGTTGTCCCACAACCAAGAAACAGTGCTCCGATAGCAAGGTGTGCTGCCAGATGCGAGCCATAAGGGGTGCTGGAGTCATTACGACCATGTAAAGATCGTAAGCGTCGCAGCACAACTAAGTCACCTGTACCAGCCATGACGATGGATGCCGATAGGGCGAGGATATCTTGGCACATACGTGCGTTTGAGCGTGCAAGCTCCTCATCGTAAATTGGCCGATCAAATTGTGGAACTCGTTTCGTAGAAACAATACGTGAGACACGCATGAACTGATCGAGGTAGTGAATGAGGATATCGCGAGCTTTCAGCGAGCCACTTCCGGCGAACCGCAATGCTAGAGAGAAGCAAAGACCTGCGAGGATGCTGAAAAAAGGAAGATCAGTGCTCTTCAAGATTATAGTGCCAGTCAGTCTATGGCGGAAGCGGAATGGCGTGGGTAAACTTTGCGCGATCCACTCGAATGAAGGCTCGATCTGACTCCAAAGAATCAAATTCTTTGCAACAGTACGCAAGAGAAGGATATCTGGACGAATGTAGTCGAATTGCAGGACCGATTCCGGCACATCGATCTTACGCGCCACGATGTGGTCCTCCGACTTCATGAAGATAAGAGCGAGAGCCATGACTGCGCCTGCAGCAGCACGATCCAAAATTTGCACCATCTCGACCTTCTTGTTCGCCGTTGCAATGCCGATGAGCTTTTCAGTAAGTCTCATATCATGGAGCCCCTTGAGGTCTTTGCCTTTGCCAAGGTTGATGAATCCAAGCGAAAACCCAGCAGCGAGGCGGTAACACTCACTCCTCAGTGGCTCAGGGCTTTCGTCCTCACCAACATGCTCGATCTCGGACATCATGATCTCGCTCATCCGCCGATGTTGACTACCGCAATAGAGGAGACCGATGCCCATGATGCCAGTCGTCTGGGTTAAGGGCGAGATGTTCAGCTCAGCTGCTCCACGTGGAAGCATACGCGTGACATGTACCGACAGGAGACGTGTGATGAGAGAGTCCATAGTACCTAGGTACGATGCAGCAAGTCCGAGAAGCAGCCCAATCGAGGTCATGGTATGCTTTGGTGTCAAATACTTGAAAGCGACCCATTTCGCAACGTCTTTGAGGTGACCATTCAGACCAAGAGCTAATAAAAACCCTGCATGGCGATTGTTGAGATCCTGACCTGGTTTGTTGAATAAAATCCAGGATGTATCGATGCCTTTAGCCTGTGAGGATATAGCTAAGCCGGCGGCCACCCCTTGGTGAAAAAAGCCCCAGCAGACCTTTTCCTCTGTGAACTGCGATCTGTCTACGCCCACAGTGACATTCGTTGGACGCACGATACAATTGAGGTTGAAGCCTCCGATATGGAACTTTTGTGTCAACAAGGGATATCGTAGACCATAGTAAAGAAGGGCACGACCAGCTGGAATTGCCAACGTGCCTGTAGCAACCCTCGAGACCAGCTCTTTCTGCTTCTCGAGATATTGACTTTCGGTCCAACCAGGCTCAAGGTCTAGGCGGACGATACGTGGTCTGTGCGTGAACAGGAGGTCCTGCGCCTCGTTGAGGCGTCTGTCCTCCTTGAACAAAGCTCTGATGACTGCTTGTCTCTCAGTACCCTCGCCATCATCATAGCCGGCAGAGTTGAACTCATTAAGAGTTTGGCAAATGGTCCGGAAATCCCAGGAGGCGATGTGAATGGGGGCCTGCGAAGGGTTAGCAAAACCAGCCAGGCTTGAGGGCTGGAAAGAACGAACAGTAATGTTGAACGGACGTTGTCGGAGCTTCATGCTAGGTTCGTACATTAGTGTGATATCGCTGCGACTCACCAGCTTCAGCATGTCCTTCGACCATGAGGACGGAGGTCGTGCCTGGCAGTTGGCTATAGCGTCACGTAGGGGCGTCAAAATGGCCTCCGGTAGCGTTTCCAACACGCGGACATCAATTCCCGAGCTATACATGGCCTCAACAATCCCAACCGCATCGTTTCTCGCGCGAAGCTTGGAGAAAAAGCTCTTGAACATATGGGTTCTCGGTGTCATCAAGCCCCACCGTGTATCCGTCGGAGATTGCCGACTAGAGTCTGGTACCCCTTTTTGACGTGCAAAAGCTAGTGTCAGGAAATCTGTCCTGTCACCGCCAGTGAAGTTGGTGCTAATCCATTCGATAACATCATAGGACTTGCCCATAGACTGCGGCGGTGGTATCTCGATAGCGAGAACTGATAAGTTAGCAATAGTCAAACATGGCAATTACAAAGACGTACCGTTGTCATATCGATTTTCTAGTTCCTCTTGAAGACCCATCTCGTAATAGGAGGCAAATTCGTGCCACCTCAGCCAGCGTGCAATCTGCGCCATCAAGACGCGAAGCTCCGCAATACCAGGAGTTGCATATTCTGGAGTGGAGGTGTCCAGCTTTTGTTCTTCGAGTAGAAGGTGTAATCCAATGAAAAAGGCCCAGACTGCACTGTGCGAATCCTCTGTATTCTGAAGGATTGCTGATGATAACGCATATGCAGTTCTTGGTAAATCCCCTTCGATGCTTGATGCGAGGTATGCTTTGGTATACTGAATGTGCGTTGGCAGAAATTTGCAATCAACAAAGTCGCCCTTGGTGTCTAGATCATCGTCATGGTCCGCAGTCCAGTCCCAGCCTCGGTTCTGCTGCCATATTGGGCAGCCAAGGGCATTGGGTGTCTCATGCAGCTGCAAAGAGCGCCAGTCCTCGATGTTGTTCATGGAACCAAATGAGCCTGAAGGGGGTCGTCTGCGACCCTTGACCGGCCTCCGCGGAGCCGGGACGACTGCCTCAGCACCTCCTAAGACAAGGAAGATGGACATGATATGAATAACGAGGGCCGACCATTCGGTATCCGCCACCTGCATATCTTCTGCCTGTAGCCACATCATGGCTTGCCACCAGCCTGGTAATATTTTCTTGGATTGAGACGAGGGCAGAACGCTGCGGCATGCATCAAGAACCTTGCGAGCCAAAGGGTTGCGGGGTTGCAGCTGGATCTGGATTTGGTGATGACGCCTCTCAGCGTCCACAACATCCACAATGCCACCCATGCGAGAGTATCGAAGAGCACGGATGATGCCATTCGCCGTATCCAGTGCTTCAGACCTTCGCTGTCGTACATCTCGATCGATGACACGACCGATGTATTGTAGGCTGCGCTCGTTCTCGAGTAGCAATCGAGGAAGAGTAATGGGTGTTTTCTCCAGCCATGGTGCCTGAATACTGAGCTCGCGTCGTCCATCATTGCCTTCGGATAGTATGAGTATCGCCGAAAGATCGCCGTCCTCAACTTTACAAGCATCAACAACGGGATGTGCTCGTCGTAGCTGGCCACAGGTAACTCGAAGGGCGTTCGAGTGAACTTCAGGAAGTTGGGCTGATCGGGGTGGAACGAGGAATTGCCCACCCTTGTGTATGTCGATTGTAAGAAGTTGCAACTTCTTATCCACTGCATCTTGGATGCCAAGTATGAGCTCGCTCCTCTGATTATCATCAACGGAGAGCTTGGGGCTCGAAAGAATAAAGACACTGCTCTGGTACCGCGCAGGCTGACTCGATACGGAGTAACGAACGTTGGAGCTGTCAATATCAATGGTGTGGACCTTTGTGAACACCACTTCTTGTGCTAATCCGTCACAGTCGTGATCATCTAGACCCATGCTGTGAAAGCCTTCAAAGTCACCTCCTGCTCGCAGCTCGTCAAGAACATTGTCGATGGGAGCCTCGAGTAAGCTACCTAAGCTAGGGTGGATGGTCTGGTTGTAGTTGAGAGAGTGGCGGCCACCTTGGGTGCCAAAAGAGTCCCTGATCGAGCTGCCGAGATTTGGCATCAGCTGCTGTTCTGAAAAGGCGGATCGTTCTTGTGACGCGGAAAGATCAGCACGAGCTAACATGGAGCTGACTCTGCGTGACTGTCTTCGAGTGGCGCCTCCGTCTTTATCCGCATTCAGAGAGCTAACAAGATCAAGTGGCTTGTCCGACTTTTCAGTCCTCTCAAGCCTCTCAAGTCTTTCGCTTTTCCTCTGCCGCTTCCCTGGCAAGGGCGCGCCAAAGCTTTCCCTGAAGTTAACCTGAATCGGTGTAGAAGCCCCACTGGCAAACTGTGGCTGCATCGAGCTGCGGCGTCTATTTGCTGCGATATCGCTCTTCTTGCTCCTCTGGACAGGATCATCGCCGTTCTTGTTGTACGATAACCTCCATAAGGTGTACGTATTTGCTTCTCTATTGACTGTAACGGCGAGGATGAGTGGGTCGTTTTTCGGCGGCTGTAGTAAGCTTGGAAGCTGTACTTCCTCGATGTAAAGTATCTCTTCGGCGGGGTCTAGAAGATATGGCGACTTGGAAGTTCCTCTTCTTGTTGCTGCCTGTTGCGCTGATTGAGGATCTGTAACGACGAGACCGATATCTTGTAGTGGGTCAATCAGAGTCACCAGCCTCGGCCACTTAGACTGTGATTTCCCTAGGGGGACCTCCCACATATCTTCTAGTGTCGAACCCAGCTTAAGAGGTAGGCTTCTCGGGTTTCCCAAGCCTTCTATTGAAAAAGTGGTTTGCTGTGAACCCTGTAGAGATGGGGCTGTGATCTGGGAGGAAACGAACGAGTTTGGAGGAACCTTGGGGAACTTGAGTGATACCGGTATGTTGTTCTCAGTGTGATGCTTCCTTTGTATGATGACGCCCTGCGGCGCAGCGCAGGCGGCCTCAACCTCGAAAGGCATATGGATGACATGGCTGGCCCCTGAGACAAAATGAAGGTGGGCTTGGGTTTTGAGAAATACGATCAAAGCCTTGGACGGCTTCTTGGAGGTTTCCGGTGATACTGAAGACCTCTTCTTGTTCTTGGGCTTCGGTAGCTCATCATATGCGGGGAAGTATGCCAGCAGTGCCTGCGTGATGGGTTCGTTCTCGAGGTCAAATTTATAAGACTTTCGAAATATTCCACCTCGGCTCCATACGACACACGTCTCGGTTACGAGAAGTTCGTCTTCCACAGCGGGCGTATCGCGCTTGTCGGTGTTTATTTCCCAATGCAATGAAGAGAGGTTGGTGCTCTGCGGAAGACCGAGTTCCTCAATTGTACGATGTAGTGCGGTCGGTTGGTGCAGTCCCAGAGACTTTACCGACGCCATGGTGGATGGGCTCCATAAGCAGCGTCGGATATGTGCGTCAGATATTTCGGGAGCCTTGGGGATCGAAAAGGACGTTTCAACTCGATATTCGTGCTTAGACGTTGTTGTGGTGGATCGTTGATGCTCGTTCTTATGGAACGCGTTCAACGCGCGACTGCTGCTTCCTTACCCACCTTCACAGAGACAGACTTACTTAGGTACCTATTTCAGGTTGATCAATCTGGAAGGGAGCTTGCGGGGTGGTGGGGGTGTCTCTAATTGGCCCGGAAGCTAGACGACGCCCCAGTCTACTCACTGCTGACCTAAGTAGAGTTGGTGCAGCAAGTCAACAGGAAGCTTGGGCCACTCAATCAAGATGAACGTGACGTCAAAACACGCTGCCTACCTACCTAGGTATTTCAACCAGAGTCGCCAGTCCAAGATCATGAGATTTGAGCAGGATCAGGAGCCGTCTACAACCAGCCTGAACACCAAATCAACATGACAACACTGTTGCATTCCGTATCATCGACAAAATGACGAACGTATCGCCCGTTTGGCGGGACGACGATACTCCTCAGATGGACGCCAATCCACTAGCCGAACCGGACACTGATCCGGACAAACATGTGTATAAGGGAAAAGGGCGGGCCGGCGACATCGTCGACGCTATTGGCACCAATATTGAGGCCTCAACATCGAGATTTACCACCAAAGAAGATGCTCATGGCGACGAAGAGGGTGACAAAGACAGCGAGAACGACGAAGATGAGGACGAGGAAGACGAAGATGAAGACGAAGACGAGGATGAGGACGAGGAGGAAGACGAGGAGGAAGACGAAGATGAGGAGGATGAAGAACCGAGACTCAAATACGCTCGCTTGACACAACATCTTGGTCCTGTTTATCGCAACGGCGATGCTACAAGCGCTTTTCTAGTGGCTGGCGACAAGATGGTAAGTGTACTATACAAACAGCGCTTTGTATTACTGCTAATATTATTTGCTCAAGATCATTGGAACACATAACGGCAACATAGTAAGTGTAAGAATGCGTGGTTCCAATTTTGCTCTAACCATGCGCAGCACATTATACAATTACCAATGTTTCAGACCCTTCGCGTTTACCACGCTCACTCGGCGTCTGTTACCGGGATCTCGATATCTCCTTATCCCCCGCCACTACCAACAGAGAAAACCGAGAAAATCTTGAAAGGCACCTCCCAGAACACGACGGGTGTGCCAAGGCCGGGGTCAAGACATTCAGAGGCTTCTCCAGCAGCTGCTTCGCGTCGATCAAGAGAGCCGCACTCAATCCCGAACACCCCTTCCAATAATATCCATATCGCCACGTCATCCATGGATGGCAATGTTTGCGTACAAAGTCTGGTTGATTTGAAGGATGTGCAGTTGCGCAACTTTGCGAGGCCTGTACAGACGGTCGCCGTCTCTCCGGACTTCAGAAATGACCGAACATACCTCTCAGGGGGCACTGCAGGGCAGCTTATACTCACTGTTGGCGGTCCCACTGGCCGCAGTACCTCGACAACTATTGGCACTGCAGCGGCTGCGGCATCGGGCTGGCTGGGTAGTATGGGACTTGGGGCAAACACTGGCCGTGACACCGTTCTGCACTCAGGGGAAGGCACAGTGAGTAACATCAAATGGTCCTTGTCTGGTAAATATGTCGTATGGCTCAACGAGACTGGAGTCAAAATCATGCGGAGCAATTCGCAACTACAAACCACGGATTCTGATGACGCATGGAAACGCATTGGACATGTTGATCGACCGCAAACAGACGAGTGGGAGGCCATGGCTGGTGTCTGGAAAGGAAGGGTCGAGTGGATTGACGAACAGACTGTCGAAGTGGATGACGAACCGGGTCGTGAGGATGCGGCTCCGTCAATAGTTGGCGAGAACTCTCAGCAACAACAAATTCTGATCACCAAGAAGATCGAACGGCTCATCGTTGGCTGGGGTGGCACCATCTGGATAATCCATGTACACCCTGGTGGCATTGGTACTGGCCTAAATGCCGGCGAGAAGTCTATTGGGCGTGCAGAAATCGCTAAACAGTAAGTTCTGTTATTCATGGCATCGGAGGGCGTGCTAACAGTTCTCCTAGTCTCCGTATGGACTGTACCATCTCCGGCATATCGCTATACAGCCAAAACCTCCTCTTGGTGCTTGCTTATGGCCACCCGGGAGGCGAAGACGATGGCGATAACGAGGAAGAAAGCAGAGCAAGGAGCCAACACCACAAATCCCACTCATCCGCCGCTTCGACAGGTACAGTGAGTAGTGAGCCATCAGGTGGCATCCGAAGACGACAAAATAATCCGCCACCTGAGCTGCGTCTGATCGATTTGGCTTCACAATCCGAAGTTGACAAAGACGATGGCCTCATCGTCAGCCGGTACGAGAGGCTTTCGTCAGGAGACTATCACCTCGGCGTGCTCCCTGCTCGCAATGCTGCTTCGGCTGTGGCCTCTTCAAAGGGCGCTCTCGAATCCTTGGCCGGTTTTGGCAACGATGTGTGGAATGCTGCTATCAACCCCAAATCACTGTTCAGTTCGGGAGTTAGCACCAAGTCTAAAAACAGCAATGACGGAGGCTCGAGCAACGCTGGCAGTATGAAACCGGGACTTTCACGCGCGGCAGTGCCGTCCGTACATCCAAATCTCCTCAAACCAGGGTCTAAAATCTTTATCCACAGCCCCTATGATTGTATTCTTGCTACGAAGAGGGACCTTGGGGATCACTTGAACTGGCTTCTGGAGCATCATCAGTACCAAAAGGCCTGGGAGCTATTGGATGACAATCCTGACATTATGGCACCGTCACCTCCCAAGCTTGGCGAGGTTGGACCACCAACACCGGATAAGATCAACACGGCCGCAGAAGCAGTGTTCGACGACGCGTCGTCTGTGGTCGAGTCAGTTACCGCAGCAAGACAAGCCAACTCGACGGCTCAAAAGGAGAAGCGACGCATTGGCGAGCTCTGGATCCGAGATCTCGTTGAAGCCGGCGACTGGGTGGCAGCGGGACAAGTCTGCGCCAAAGTTCTGGGATCATCTGATAGATGGGAGAAGTGGGTTTGGAATTTCGCAAGCGCCAACAAGTTTGACGATATTGCACACCACATTCCTGCGCAGTCGATGCACCCTCCACTTTCTAGTGCGATATATGAGGTCGTCTTGAACCACTACATTCAGGCGGACAAGGTGCGATTCAGAGATTTGCTCGACAGATGGCCCAGTGAACTTTTCGACATCAATACGGTCACAACGGCCTTGGAGAATCAGCTCAAGTATCGCGATGTGAGGGAGGATAGTGTCGAAGCTGGCGAGAGGGGTCGTGATTGGCGCATCGTCATGGAGTCGCTGGCAAAATTGCATGAGCTGAACGGCCGATACAGGGAATCGCTTAAGTGCCACATCAAGCTACAGGACGCGGACTCAGCCTTCCGGATGATTCGAGAGAACCACTTAGCAGATGCCGTGGTCGACGATATCCCAAGTTTTATCGGCTTAAGGGTACCCTCTCACGAGCTTAACAAGATGAGTGAGTTTGATCTCGAGGAAGCTACATCTGAGGCCATCACATTACTTGTCGACGAAGCACAGCACGGACTTGTCCGGCCAGCAACCGTAGTGACACAACTTGAGGAAAGAGATCTCACTCTTTTCCTTTACTTCTACCTGCGGGGCCTGTATAAGGGTGAAGGCATCGAGGAACATACCGGCGAGAATCGTGAAAGACTGCAGCAAGAGAGTAAGTATCTGGTGGACGACTTTGCCGATAAAGCAGTTCAGCTTTTTGCTAAGTATGACCGATCGATACTCATGGACTTCCTCCGCTCATCCACTTCGTATGCATTCGAGAAAGTGAGTTTGTTCACCCCTTATCAGACAATGACGACACTTAAGGACTAATTAAAATAGGCGACACAAGAATGTGAGCGGTATCGATATGACGACGAGTTGGTCTATTTATATTCCAAAACAGGTCAAATGAAACGAGCGCTGTTTCTCATTATCGACCGGCTCAAGAACGTCAAGAAAGCAATTGAATTCGCCAAGGAACAGGACGATCCCGATCTGTGGAGTGATTTGCTTGATTACAGTATGGACAAGCCAAAGTTCATTCGCGGACTTCTCGAACAAGTCGGCACATCCATCAATCCGATTACGCTAGTTCGACGAATACCTGAAGGCCTCGAAATCGAAGGATTACGCGAGGGTCTTGCTCATATCATGAAAGAGCATGAGATTCAATTCAGCATCAGCTTAGGCGTCGCGCGTGTCCTCCGCAGTGAGGTTGCCGCAGCGCAGAATGAACTACGCATCGGCCAACGTAAGGGCATCAAATTCGAGGTTGAAGTGCAGGGACGAGATCACGTTGATCTGTCTGTGCAAGAGGTACCAGCACCACCTGTCAAGGCCGAGGAGGTTCAGCAAACGCTTGAGGACGATCACACGGCGGGAAAGGACGTTCAGTCGCCAGCACATGCCAATTTCCAAGGACCTCCCAAGCCAGGCCACTGTGCTCAATGTCAAGAGGCTTTCACGGACTTTGAGATGGAGACCTTGATTGGGTTCGCGTGTAGCCATGTTTTTCATTTGTCGCATTTGTTAGAGGCTCTATACCCCGGAAAGAAGCAGGAGGTGGACTTGGGTGCTGATGTGGCTGATCGACCTGGCCATGGGTGGCGTGTTGGACCTAAGGTGACGCATGCGCGGCTGATGAAAAATAAGATTCGTGAAGGATGCCCAGTATGTAAGAGACCTAGTTAGAGTAATCGTTCGAGATCTCGGCAAGGACTCGGACTCTGTACCTGCCCCACTGCTATTCATAGCCAGCGTGATCGAATCGCGTGGAAGCATGTAGTCAGTGAAAGCTGAACCCTATTCATTTACCGAGTCCTCTTGACCCGTTCATTTGGAAGATTGGAGAGCTTTCTACCCAAGCAATACTACCGCTATCGATTTATTAGCAAGTAGACCGAACCTCGGCTACGGAAGACTGCAGGCCGAACTAGCTTAAAACCTAAATTTTCTAAAAATTAATAACTAAGCCTACCCCTCTACTATATAGACCCTTATAAGGATCTATCTATTATTAAAGTAATACTTTCTAGACTATTAAATACTATAAATAAGATCTTATATAATAATCTAAGCGTAAAATCGTATATAGTATTATATCTTAAAAAAACTATTCTATAGTAAATAAGTTTAAATAAGTTTATATAACTTTATATAATAGGATTATAGCTTTATATAATAGGGTCTAAAAACTAATATTATAATAATAATCCTTTCTATTTTATAAAGCCTTAGGTTTATTATTAAAATATAAAATTAACTTATTTTAATTAGATATTTTATTCTTTTTATAATAATTCTATTTTAAAGGATAATAATAATCTTAAATAAAAGGATTCTAATAATTTTAAAGAGATCTTAATACCTAACTCTCGACGATTAAATAATTTAAAAGAATCCGAGATTCTTTAATATATAAAGAAGCTTAAGTTATAAGGATTCCCGCCCTAGTTAGTTTATATAATAGATATAGCTAACTAATTACTCTATATATATATTAATAGATATATTAGAAAGAATTAGATTATATCGTTTATTAAGCGATATTTAAAACTTAAATCGAAATACTATTATATTTACGATTATAAAAGAGCTAAATATAAAGATTTAGCGAAAGTTCGGGATTAGTTTTAGTTTATAGCGAATATAATCGTAAAATATAGTATAATAGAGTCTAATATCTATAACTTCGACGAGACTAGGTTTATAATAGGTATTCTTCGTACTATAAAGGTTATTATAAACGTAGAAAGGTCTTTAAAACCTTTAATAATATAGCTTAGGAATAAGGAATAAGTTATAATTATTTAAAGTATTAATATATCTAATTATATAGTTTTACTATTTATTATTATTATAAGTAAAACTTAATTCGAAAATTAATATTAAAATAATTTATTATTATTATAAATAATTATTATAATAACCGAAAACGGGTAAATAATAAATAAAAAAGGCCGAGAATAGATTAAGTATTTCGATCTTTATATAAAACTATAAATAATTAATATATTTTATATCTTTATCCTTAATAAATATAAAAGTTATTACTCTAATAAATTCCTTTAATACTATAAGAATAATAATATTATACTTCTCTATATACCTATTTACTTATTATATTTACTTTAATTTCTCGATATTACTTATTTCGGACTACTAAAGGCTTCTTATAATAAATAAATCGAGATAATATTATAAATAAGTATATAGTATATTACTAAAGAGGACTTTTTCGTTATATTTTCCGCTATATTTAAGGAGACTTTTACGGAAAAAAATATATAAGCGGGCTTTCAGGGTACTAAGCTTATTCCTTATAACTTAGATTATATTATTTCGAAGCTAGTAGTAATATAGAAGACTCTAACGTTTCCTAGGAGTAGTACTAAGTTACTTAAACCTTAAATATTAAAGATACTTAATAACTTTATTAAAGCTAATTTATATATTAATTATATTATTAATTAGATTAAGAGATATTAAAGAAGCTCTCTAACGTTAATTATTAAAGTTATTAAATAATAAAGTAAAGTAATATAGGTTATAATATATAAGTATACTCTTATCGACGAAGAGTTTAAGATTAATTAATAAGAGCTTATAGCTATTAATAGACGTTATAGAGTTAAAAAAACCTATATATAGTATAAAGGACCTCTTACTATAAGTTAAGCCTAGGTTTTAATTAAGTAGAAAGATCTAAATATAGTTATAAAGTAAGAAAACTACGTAAGTAGTAGTCGCTAGACGTAGTCCTCTACGACTACGCTAAGGTATAATAACTATAGCTAGCCTAGATATAATATCCGATCGTATTAAATATATATAGATTATATTAGAGTAGATAATTTCGAGTAGAGATGAATTAATTTTCAGTATCATAGTTAATTTTATAGAGGTTTTATATCGATAAGTATAATAGGGTAGTCTACTCGCCTAGGTAGTCTACTCGCCTAGGTAGTCTACTCGCCTAGGAAGTAAGTTACTTAAAAACGTATAAATTAGAGAGGAATTACTATATAAGGGGAAGTAATAAGCTTAGTTAAAAATATATATATATTTAGTAATCTAAAAACTAGAAAATAGGTCTAGGGGATTAGATCTATATATAATAGACTAAACCTCTAAATCACTGCCTGGACGGGGCGCTTAGACTATCTTAGGACTTACGGGGAAGTAGAGTTAGTTTTTATCTAGCTTAAAAGCTAAGCTAGTAATAGATAAGAGAGGTTAACGGCTTATTACTATAGGATAGCTCTATAGAATATTATAAAAGGAGTACTATGCTATAGCCCCGCTCTTTCTCTTTCTAATAATATATATATCGATATAGTTTAGCTTTTATCTTAGCTACTAGAAGGGTTATAAAACCCTTACTCCCTATAATTATAAGTATAGAAAGACGTTCTAATATAAATATAAAATAACTAAGTAATTAGGAATAGATTATAATAAGCTAAAATATTAATACGATTAGATTCTATATACTACTATATATTATAATTATAGGTAAAAATTACTTCTTAACTTAATATTAAGATAATATAATTCTATATAATTAAAGAATTATAATATTTCTTAATAGCTAAATAATAAACGAAATTAATCTCGATTAAATCTAGTATTCTAACTAATATACGAAAACTAAAAGGTTAAATAGTTATTACGTCTTCGTCCTAAATAATTATAAAAGTTACTACTTCGTCGAATTCGAGCTTTATTATAAAGAGAATAATGTTATTATACTCTATATACCCCCTTATTTATCGTATCTACTCTTACTACTTAATATTAATTATTTTAGCCCGCTTAAGAAGATATATTATTAGTAAATCGAGATTAAGATAAGGCTAGTATAAGCTATATTATAAAGGAGGACTTCTTATCTATATTTTCAGCTATATTCTAAGATATAATAATAGAAAATATTATCTAAAGCGGTTTTCAGGGGGCTAGACCTATACTATATAACCTAGAAGTAGTTCTTTTAAAGCTAGATATAAAGTTAAAGATATTAACGTTACTAGGGTCGTCTTACGGGCTATCCGACCTCTAGACTTCCTAAACGCTTATAACTACTATATAAGCTATTTCGTAGTCCGATTTTATTTAAGGTCGTATTATTCGTTATAAGAGTAACTTACTATAATTAATTTTAGACGCTATCGAGTAGTTTACGAAAAGTATACGTAGTATAATATACTAGATCGCCTTTTTAAAGCTCGAGGTCCTAATACTTCGAGATAAGAATACGACCCTTAGCTAGCGCTATAGGGGTAAAAAGAATATAACTCCGATAGAGGGAGCCTTACTCTAGGCGAGGGTTAGGACTAGATTACCTAAAGGGAGGTAGATTCTTAGGTAAAGGAGGAAACGTAATAAAATCCAGCTCCGTCTATATACGCTACGCTAAAGAAACGGAGTAATAGCGTCTACGGATAAACTAATTATAATACTAGAACTTATTAGTAGGTTACTCTATTATCCTCTAATAGTAATAAATAGTTTTTATTTTAATTTAATATATTATTATTATATACTAATAGCCTAGATCTATAGAATAGGGGTTATATAAACTACTCGCTATATTAGACTACTTACTATATATCTATATTATAATATTAGTATAATAGTAAATATAGTTCTATAATTACTAAGGGATTACCCTCCTATAATTACTAACTAATAGTTATATAATAGGCTCTATTTTTTTATATTTCTATAATACCTATAATACCTAGCCCTAACCCTTACTTCTTGCAGACCTCTTTGTCGTCTGGCCGCGTCTTCGCTGTGCGTTGCAAGGCAAACACCG